>NC_037686.1:42488846-42535102 GCF_003255815.1 Theropithecus gelada | reverse complement strand
AAAAAAAAAAAAAAAAAAAAAAAAAAAAAAAAAAAAAAAAAAAAAAAAAAAAAAAAAAAAAAAAAAAAAAAAAAAAAAAAAAAAAAAAAAAAAAGACTCTCATGTTCCGCGCTAGGCCCCCAAGGATTCTTCTGCAGGTAATCCATGCTGAGAAAATCTGCAAAGTCTTTCCGGCCCGGTCCAGTCCACACTTGTTTTGCCCTTTCCGACTCTAGACTATTGATTCCTGGAGGACGATGACCTATTTTTAAACCTTCTTTTTCCGCACTGAGTCTCAGGCAGTGTCAGACTTACTTATTTTAGGAAATCTTCGTTGAGACCTCCTGGATGCCAGGGATTGGGGTCACAAAGACAAAAATTTCCCTTAAGGATTACTGTCCAATTGGAAGGACATACATGCAAATGAATAAATGCCTGGAAATTTGTTGACTGATTAAGTGGACATTTAATATATTATTTTCAAACCCAGAGACCTAAATATTTACTGATTTTTCCCTACTATCCCATTAAATAACAGTTCTCCAAGATCTTTGAAGGAATATAATATAAGTTCATGGAAGGGCAACGATCTTATCAGTCATTCTCATCCTTTTATAGGTACTTTTGTTCAGAGTTAACTGTGGCTCAGATCATTACTTTACCTAGATTTTAATCCTAACAACAATATTTTTATGGAGAAGGAAACTGAGGCTCAGTGAGGCTAAGCCATCTGGCCAAGGTCACTCAATAAGAGGCAGAGTTCAGAGTGGAACCCAGTGTGATATATCAAAATCCAGTCTATACATCTTTCTTCCAAAGCAGTTTTCTTGTAGCAATTACGTGTGCCTGTAACTCTTCAGCTAACCTCCAGAAAGTTAAGATGACTGTGTCTTTTATAAGATGTAATTATTTGAGAAACAAGTGACTAAAACTTGCAAAATCTGCAGGAAAGAACTTCTAGGCTCTGGAGTTTTTTTGCCCTGCACCAACATCCTCTCAAAGGCAAGGAATAGCAATTATGATAAAAGAGACCAGAAAGTGAAAGGAATAAACAATGTAGCAATTGCTCTGGGAAAACTACAGCTCATTTTTATTTTGATAATGACCTCTAATCTTCCCAGGGGAATTTTGAGCATATATCTTATCTTAAAATATTTTTTTGAGCTTTGGCACTTTTACTGCCTTTACAAGAACAGCTATGATTAAGGGATGACTCTCTTAGTTGCAATGGATGAAACAATTAAATGTGTTTACCCACTGACATTCCAAACCACTTCTTGATAGGAAATAAAGGTGTGAAACAGAGCTGGTGTTTACATGAACATAACTTTTTTCTAAATATAATTTTTTTTTTTTTTTTTTTTTTTGCACACTGCTTGGAATGTACTTTTGATTTTCTTGAGTTTAGATGAGGTTGACAATAATGATGTAAATCCAGATCAAAATAGAATTCCTGTTGCCATTTTAAGTTTACAGTGTTTACCTACCTAATAATCGTTGGAAATTAAGTCTGGAATCACACCCAAGTTAAACTACATATTCAATCGGGCTGAATTTGACATTAATGATATGACTAAGAGGAGCTAGGAAACAAATTCTTTTTTTTTTTTTCTCATTTCATGAGGCACCCTACACTGGCAGCAAAATTTTCCTTAAATCAGAGGAAAGAATTGACTTTACAGTTTCTTTTTCTTTTTTTTTTTCTGAGATGGAGTCTCGCTCTGTCTCCCAGCTGGAGTGCAGTGGCGTGATCTTGGCTCACTGCAACCTCCGCCTCCCGGGTTCAAGCGGTTCTCCTACCTCAGCCTCCTAAGTGGCTGGATTACATGTGTGTGCCACCACAGCCAGATAATTTTTGTATTTTTATTAGAGACAGGGTTTTGCCATCTTGGCCATGCTGGTCTCGAACTCCTGACCTCAGGTGATCCGCCAGCCTTGGCCTCCCAAAGTGTTGGCATTACAGGCATGAGCCACTGCTCCCGGTCAGTTCCTTGTAAAACTTGATCTAGAACACTCTTGATTTTGGAATTATAATGCTTAATATTTTCCTCAATTCTGACTGCCCAGATTTAGCCAAGGGCAATTAGAAGAGGAAAGACTTCATCTTGACCCCTGGGGTCAGAGCTACTATAGCAAGGCCAGCTTCAACCCGTATGGAAGATGTGGCTGCTGAGAGCTTCCTATAGAGGCCCTGACACAGGATAAAGGGAAAATATGTCTGTTTTAAATCATACTAACATTGTGATAAAATACTATTATGCCCTTTGAAGGACCTAAAATGGTGCTAAATTGTATCATGACCAAGAAACACTTGTTTAACTTTTACTCTGTGCCAGGCACTAAACTAGGTATGAAGGATATAAAACTAAACAAGATGTAATGTTTATCTTCAAAGAGTTTCTTTATCCTGCAAGAAATTAGAGATGGCTACATTTTTAAAAATTTTTATTAATGTGTTTAAAAATTTTTTTTTTAATTCATAAAATTCAGATCCTGCACAAGACAGCTGGACTTCTCTAAGGAATCAGAATTATAAGGAAAATATGTTGATTGTATCCCTTTGTTAGTGAAAATAATACATTCAGATTTGAAATGGTCAATTGTTCACAATGATTTTTGGCTGTTATGAATAAAGCTGTTATGAACGTATGTGTAAGTCTGCATGGACATATATTTTCATTTCTCTTTGGCAAATACCTTGGAATGGGAATTGTTAGATCACGTGATATGTGTATATTTAAATTTATGAGAAACTGCCAAACTTTCTGAAATGGTTGTCCTGTTTTACACTCCTGCTTGTTATGCATGAGAAATCTAGTTGCTTCATGTGGACACCAACCCTTAGTATTATTAGTCCTTTCACTTTTAGTGATTCCAGTGGATGTGCAGAGATATTTCATTGTGGTTTTAATTTGCATTTCCAGGTAACTATTGATAATGAGCATCTTCTTATGTGCTCATTCGTCATTCAAATAGCTTATTTTGTAAAGTATCTTTTGCTCATTTTGAAATTGTATTGTTTGACTTATTGAGTTGTAGTGTTCTTTTTTTTTTTTTTTTAATTTATTTATTATTATTATACTTTAAGTTGTAGGGTACATGTGCATAACGTGCAGGTTTGTTACATATGTATACTTGTGCCATGTTGGTCTGCTGCACCCATCAACTCGTCATTTACATCAGGTATAACTCCCAATGCAATCCCTCCCCCCTCCCCCCTCCCCATGATAGGCCCCGGTGTGTGATGTTCCCCTTCCTGAGTCCAAGTGATCTCATTGTTCAGTTCCCACCTATGAGTGAGAACATGCGGTGTTTGGTTTTCTGTTCTTGTGATAGTTTGCTAAGAATGATGGATTCCAGCTGCATCCATGTCCCTACAAAGGACACAAACTCATCCTTTTTTATGGCTGCATAGTATTCCATGGTGTATATATGCCACATTTTCTTAATCCAATCTGTCACTGATGGACATTTGGGTTGATTCCAAGTCTTTGCTATTGTGAATAGTGCTGCAATAAACATACGTGTGCATGTGTCTTTACAGCAGCATAATTTATAATCCTTTGGGTATATCCCCAGTAATGGGATGGCTGGGTCATATGGTACATCTAGTTCTAGATCCTTGAGGAATCGCCATACTGTTTTCCATAATGGTTGAACTAGTTTACAATCCCACCAACAGTGTAAAAGTGTTCCTATTTCTCCACATCCTCTCCAGCACCTGTTGTTTCCTGACTTTTTAATGATCGCCATTCTAACTGGTGTGAGATGGTATCTCATTGTGGTTTTGATTTGCATTTCTCTGATGGCCAGTGATGATGAGCATTTTTTCATATGTCTGTTGGCTGTATGAATGTCTTCTTTTGAGAAATGTCTGTTCATATCCTTTGCCCACTTTTTGATGGGGTTGTTTGTTTTTTTCTTGTAAATTTGTTTGAGTTCTTTGTAGGTTCTGGATATTAGCCCTTTGTCAGATGAGTAGATTGCAAAAATTTTCTCCCATTCTGTAGGTTGCCTGTTCACTCTGATGGTAGTTTCTTTTGCTGTGCAGAAGCTCTTTAGTTTAATGAGATCCCATTTGTCAATTTTAGCTTTTGCTGCCGTTGCTTTTGGTGTTTTAGACATGAAGTCTTTGCCCATGCCTATGTCCTGAATGGTACTACCTAGGTTTTCCTCTAGGATTTTTATGGTATTAGGTCTAACATTTAAGTCTCTAATCCATCTTGAATTAATTTTCGTATAAGGAGTAAGGAAAGGATCCAGTTTCAGCTTTCTACTTATGGCTAGCCAATTTTCCCAGCACCATTTATTAAATAGGGAATCCTTTCCCCATTTCTTGTTTTTGTCCGGTTTGTCAAAGATCAGATGGCTGTAGATGTGTGGTATTATTTCTGAGGACTCTGTTCTGTTCCATTGGTCTATATCTCTGTTTTGGTACCAGTACCATGCTGTTTTGGTTACTGTAGCCTTGTAGTATAGTTTGAAGTCAGGTAGCGTGATGCCTCCAGCTTTGTTCTTTTGACTTAGGATTGTCTTGGAGATGCGGGCTCTTTTTTGGTTCCATATGAACTTTAAAGCAGTTTTTTCCAATTCTGTGAAGAAACTCATTGGTAGCTTGATGGGGATGGCATTGAATCTATAAATTACCTTGGGCAGTATGGCCATTTTCACGATATTGATTCTTCCTATCCATGAGCATGGTATGTTCTTCCATTTGTTTGTGTCCTCTTTTATTTCACTGAGCAGTGGTTTGTAGTTCTCCTTGAAGAGGTCCTTTACATCCCTTGTAAGTTGGATTCCTAGGTATTTTATTCTCTTTGAAGCAATTGTGAATGGAAGTTCATTCATGATTTGGCTCCTGTTTGTCTGTTACTGGTGTATAAGAATGCTTGTGATTTTTGCACATTAATTTTGTATCCTGAGACTTTGCTGAAGTTGCTTATCAGCTTAAGGAGATTTTGGGCTGAGACAATGGGGTTTTCTAAATATACAATCATGTCATCTGCAAACAGGGACAATTTGACTTCTTCTTTTCCTAACTGAATACCCCTGATTTCTTTCTCTTGCCTAATTGCCCTAGCCAGAACTTCCAACACTATGTTGAATAGGAGTGGTGAGAGAGGGCATCCCTGTCTTGTGCCAGTTTTCAAAGGGAATTTTTCCAGTTTTTGCCCATTCAGTATGATATTGGCTGTGGGTTTGTCATAAATAGCTCTTATTATTTTGAGGTACGTTCCATCAATACTGAATTTATTGAGAGTTTTTAGCATGAAGGGCTGTTGAATTTTGTCAAAAGCCTTTTCTGCATCTATTGAGATAATCATGTGGTTCTTGTCTTTGGTTCTGTTTATATGCTGGATTATGTTTATTGATTTGCGAATGTTGAACCAGCCTTGCATCCCAGGGATGAAGCCCACTTGATCATGGTGGATAAGCTTTTTGATGTGTTGTTGAATCCGGTTTGCCAGTATTTTATTGAGGATTTTTGCATCGATGTTCATCAGGGATATTGGTCTAAAATTCTCTTTTTTTGTTGTGTCTCTGCCAGGCTTTGGTATCAGGATGATGTTGGCCTCATAAAATGAGTTAGGGAAGATTCCCTCTTTTTCTATTGATTGGAATAGTTTCAGAAGGAATGGTACCAACTCCTCCTTATACCTCTGGTAGAATTCAGCTGTGAATCCATCTGGTCCTGGACTTTTTTTGGTTGGTAGGCTATTAATTATTGCCTCAATTTCAAAGCCTACTATTGGTCTATTCAGGGATTCAACTTCTTCCTGGTTTAGTCTTGGAAGAGTGTAAGTGTCCAGGAAATTATCCATTTCTTCTAGGTTTTCCAGTTTATTTGCGTAGAGGTGTTTATAGTATTCTCTGATGGTAGTTTGTATTTCTGTGGGGTCGGTGGTGATATCCCCTTTATCATTTTTAATTGCGTCGATTTGATTCTTCTCTCTTTTCTTCTTTATTAGTCTTGCTAGTGGTCTGTCAATTTTGTTGATCTTTTCAAAAAACCAACTCCTGGATTCATTGATTTTTTGGAGGGTTTTTTGTGTCTCTATCTCCTTCAGTTCTGCTCTGATCTTAGTTATTTCTTGCCTTCTGCTAGCTTTCGAATGTGTTTGCTCTTGCTTCTCTAGTTCTTTTAATTGCGATGTTAGAGTGTCAATTTTTGATCTTTCCTGCTTTCTCTTGTGGGCATTTAGTGCTATGAGTTTCCCTCTACACACTGCTTTAAATGTGTCCCAGAGATTCTGGTATGTTGTATCTTTGTTCTCATTGGTTTCAAAGAACATCTTTATTTCTGCCTTCATTTCGTGATGTACCCAGTAGTCATTCAGGAGCAGGTTGTTCAGTTTCCATGTAGTTGAGCGGTTTTGATTGAGTTTCTTAGTCCTGAGTTCTAGTTTGATTGCACTGTGGTCTGAGAGACAGTTTGTTATAATTTCTGTTCTTGTACATTTGCTGAGGAGTGCTTTACTTCCAATTATATGGTCAATTTTGGAGTAAGTACGATGTGGTGCTGAGAAGAATGTATATTCTGTTGATTTGGGGTGGAGAGTTCTATAGATGTCTATTAGGTCTGCTTGCTGCAGAGATGAGTTCAATTCCTGGATATCCTTGTTCACTTTCTGTCTCGTTGATCTGTCTAATGTTGACAGTGGAGTGTTGAAGTCTCCCATTACTATTGTATGGGAGTCTAAGTCTCTTTGTAAGTCTCTAAGGACTTGCTTTATGAATCTGGGTGCTCCTATATTGGGTGCATATATATTTAGGATAGTTAGCTCTTCCTGTTGAATTGATCCCTTTACCATTATGTAATGGCCTTCTTTGTCTCTTTTGATCTTTGATGGTTTAAAGTCTGTTTTATCAGAGACTAGGATTGCAACCCCTGCTTTTTTTTGTTCTCCATTTGCTTGGTAGATCTTCCTCCATCCCTTTATTTTGAGCCTATGTATGTCTCTGCGTGTGAGATGGGTCTCCTGAATACAGCAGACTGATGGGTCTTGACTCTTTATCCAGTTTGCCAGTCTGTGTCTTTTCATTGGAGCATTTAGTCCATTTACATTTAAGGTTAAGATTGTTATGTGTGAACTTGATCCTGCCATTATGATATTAACTGGTTATTTTGCTCGTTAGTTGATGCAGTTTCTTCCTAGCCTCGATGGTCTTTACATTTTGGCATGTTTTTGCAATGGCTGGTACCGGTTGTTCCTTTCCATGTTGAGTGCTTCCTTCAGGGTCTCTTGTAAGGCAGGCCTAGTGGTGAGAAAATCTCTAAGCATTTGCTTATCTGTAAAGGATTTTATTTCTCCTTCACTTATGAAACTTAGTTTGGCTGGATATGAAATTCTGGGTTGAAAATTCTTTTCTTTAAGAATATTGAATATTGGCTCCCACTCTCTTCTGGCTTGTAGAGTTTCTGCCGAGAGATCTGCTGTTAGTCTGACGGGCTTCCCTTTGTGGGTAACCCGACCTTTCTCTCTGGCTGCCCTTAAGATTTTTTCCTTCATTTCAACTTTGGTGAATCTGGCAATTATGTGTCTTGGAGTTGCTCTTCTCGAGGAGTATCTTTGTGGCGTTCTCTGTATTTCCTGGATTTGAACGTTGGCCTGCCCTACTAGGTTGGGGAAGTTCTCCTGGATGATATCCTGAAGAGTGTTTTCCAACTTGGTTCCATTTTCCCCCTCACTTTCAGGCACCCCAATCCGACGTAGATTTGGTCTTTTTACATAATCCCATACTTCTTGCAGGCTTTGTTCATTTCTTTTTCTTCTTTTTTCTTTTGGTTTCTCTTCTCGCTTCATTTCATTCATTTGATCCTCAATTGCTGATACTCTTTTTTCCAGTTGATCGAGTCGGTTACTGAAGTTTGTGCATTTGTCACGTATTTCTCGTGTCATGGTTTTCATCTCTTTCATTTCGTTTAGGACCTTCTCTGCATTAATTACTCTAGCCGTCAATTCTTCCACTTTTTTTCCAAGATTTTTAGTTTCTTTGCGCTGGGTACGTAATTCCTCCTTTAGCTCTGAGAAATTTGATGGACTGAAGCCTTCTTCTCTCATCTCGTCAAAGTCATTCTCCGTCCAGCTTTGATCCGTTGCTGGCGATGAGCTGCGCTCCTTTGCGGGGGGAGATGTGCTCTTATTTTTTGAATTTCCAGCTTTTCTGCCCTGCTTTTTCCCCATCTTTGTGGTTTTATGTGCCTCTGGTCTTTGATGATGGTGATGTACTGATGGGGTTTTGGTGTAGGTGTCCTTCCTGTTTGATAGTTTTCCTTCTAACAGTCAGGACCCTCAGCTGTAGGTCTGTTGGAGATTGCTTGAGGTCCACTCCAGACCCTGTTTGCCTGGGTGTCAGCAGCAGAGGCTGCAGAAGATAGAATATTGCTGAACAGCGAGTGTACCTGTCTGATTCTTGCTTTGGAGGCTTCCTCTCAGGGGTGTACTCCACCCTGTGAGGTGTGAGGTGTCAGACTGCCCCTAGTGGGGGATGTCTCCCAGTTAGGCTACTCAGGGGTCAGGGACCCACTTGAGCAGGCAGTCTGTCCCTTCTCAGACCTCAACCTCCGTGTTGGGAGATCCACTGCTCTCTTCAAAGCTGTCAGACAGAGTCGTTTGCGTCTGCAGAGGATTCTGCTGCTTTTGTTGTTATCTGTGCCCTGTCCCCAGAGGTGGAGTCTACAGAGACAGGCAGGTTTCCTTGAGCTGCTGTGAGCTCCACCCAGTTGGAGCTTCCCAGCAGCTTTGTTTACCTACTTAAGCCTCAGCAATGGCGGGCGCCCCTCCCCCAGTCTCGCTGCTGCCTTGCCAGTAGATCACAGACTGCTGTGCTAGCAATGAGGGAGGCTCTGTGGGTGTGGGACCCTCCCGGCCAGGTGTGGGATATGATCTCCTGGTGTGCCTGTTTGCTTAAAGCGCAGTATTGGGGTGGGAGTTACCCGATTCTCCAGGTGTTGTGTGTCTCAGTTCCCCTGGCTAGGAAAAGGGATTCCCTTCCCCCTTGCGCTTCCCAGGTGAGGCGATGCCTCGCCCTGCTTCAGCTCTCGCTGGTCGGGCTGCAGCAGCTGACCAGCACCGATCGTCCGGCACTCCCCAGTGAGATGAACCCAGTACCTCAGTTGAAAATGCAGAAATCACCGGTCTTCTGTGTCGCTCGCGCTGGGAGTTGGAGACTGGAGCTGTTCCTCGAGTTGTAGTGTTCTTTATATGTTCTGGATACAAGTCCTTTGCCATGTATGTAAATTGTAAATATTTTCTCCTAGCCTGTGCCTTACCTTTTCATTTTTTCAGTAGTATTTTTCAGTAAACAAGAGTGTTTAGAGTCCAATTTGTCTTTTTTTCTTTTTATGATTTATGCTTTTTGTGTTCTATATTAAAAATCTTGGCTTCCCTCAAGGTCATCACAAAGATTTCTCCTATTTTTTAATAGAAGTTTCATTTTCTATGTTTAGGCCTATGATATATTTTTAATCAACTTTTGCATATAGTACGAGGTAAGGGTCAAGGTTTATTTTATCCATATGGATATCTGATTGCTTCAGCTCCAGTTATTGAAAACACTATCCTTTCTCTTCATTGAATTTCCCTGGCGCCTTGGTTGAAAATCAAGTTACCATGTATTTGTCGTTCTATTTATGGACACTTTTCTGCTCTATTGATTTGTAAATGTGACCTAATGCCAATATCACACTATCTTACATACTAGGTTTATAATAAGTTGTCATATCAGATAATGTACCTGGTCTCCCAACCTTTTTTTCCTTAAAAATTATTTTGATATTCATGGTTCTTTGCATTTTAATTTTAGAATATTTGTCAATTTCTATAAAATGTTGCTAGAATTTTGATTGAGATATGATTAAATCTGTAGACTAATTTGAGGAGAATTGACGTCTTAACATATGGAGTCTTCCAATCCCTACGTATGGCATGAATCTCCATTTATTTAAGTCTTTTTAGTTTCTTCCAGCAATGTTTTATTGGTTTCAGTTACAGGTCTTGTATATATTTTGCTAAATTTATTCTTAGTTTTTAAATGTTTTTGCATGATACTATATATGCTATGTTTTAAAATTTCAATTTTTAATTGCTTATTGCTAGTATATTGACTACATTAACTTTTGTATATTGGCCTTGTATCCTGAGACTTTGCTAAATTCACTTTTTAGCTCTTTTTGTAGATTTTTTTTGTAGACTTTGTAGGAATTTCTGTGTATATGATCATGATGCTTGCAAATACTTTAAATTCACCCCTTCTAATCTGTATATGTTGTTTTCTTTTACTTTCCTTATTGTACTGCCTAAGGTCTCCAGTATAATGTGGGATAGAAGTGGTGAGGGTGGACATCCTTGCCTTGTTTGCTATCTTAGCAAACAAAAAGTGTTGAGCTTTTTATCAAAAAATATAATGTTGGCTGCACTTTTTTTTTTTTTTTTTTTTTTTTTTTTTTAGTAGTTGCCATTTGTCAAGTTGCTAATTTGCTGAGGGGGGTGTATATGTGTGTATGTGTGTTTTCCTGTAAATGGGTGTTGAATTTCACCACGTTTTTTTCCACATCTATTGAGAAGACATATTACTTTCACCTTTCGGTCTTTTGATATGGTGAATTTCACTGACTGATTTTTGAATTCAAATCGCTATTGTTTTCTTTCATAAACTCTATTTGGCCATTGTAATAGTTAATTTTAGTGTCAACTTGATAAGCCCAAGGAATATCCAGATAGCTCTGGAAAAACATTTTTTCTGAATGTGTCTGTGAGGGTATTTCAGAAGAGGTTAGCATTTGTTTTTTTTTTTGAGACGGAGTCTCGCTCTGTATCTCAGCTCACTGCAAGCTCCGCCTCCCGGGTTTACGCCATTCTCCTGCCTCAGCCTCCCGAGTAGCTGGGACTACAGGCGCCTGCCACCTCGCCCGGCTAGTTTTTTTTTTTGTATTTTTTAGTAGAGATGGGGTTTCACCGTATTAGCCAGGATAGTCTCGATCTCCTGACCTCGTGATCCGCCCGTCTCGGCCTCCCAAAGTGCTGGGATTACAGGCTTGAGCCACCGTGCCCGGCCGAGGTTAGCATTTGAATCAGTGGACCAAGCAAAGAAGATCTTCCCTCACCAGTGTGGGCTGGCATCATCTAATCCATTGAGGGCCCAAGTAGGACAAAAAGACAGAGGAAGCACAAATTGTCTCTCTCTCTTTTTTTTTTTTTGAGCTGGAACGTCCATCTTCTCTTGCCTTTAGATATCTGAGTTCCTGGTTCTTGGGCCTTTAGACTCCAGGACTTACACAAGTGGCTGCTCCCCACCCTGCCAACCTATGACCCCTCTGGCCCTGGGTTCTCAGACCTTTGGCCTTGGACTGGAAATTACACCATTGATTCCCCTGGTTCTCAGTCTTTCAGACCCAGACTGAGTTATACCATTGACTTTCATGATTCTCCAACTTGCAGATGGTGCATCATGGAATTTTTGGCCACTGTAGTCACATGAGACAGTTCCCATAATAAAGCTGCTCTTATATATCTATATATAGTCTATTGGCTGATTTCTCTGGAGAAGACTAGTACAGCCATGTTGTGTTATACTTTATGTATATATTTAATTTGCTATATTTTGTTAAATATTTTTGTTTCTATGTTTATGAGTCATATTGGTCTACAGTTTCATATTCCTTGTAATGTCTTTCTTTGGCTGGTTTTAGTATGAAGTCAATACTGGCTTACTGCTTGTTTTTGTTGATATCCTCAACTCAGTCTATCTGCTTGGACACCTGCTCTGTGCTTTCTCTTCTTGACCTTTGCTCATTTTAACTCTGAATTTTGTCTTCCCATTTTGTCCTGTGCCTGGTACTTACTTGCTACTAGTGGACTTCTGGTTGAACTTCTCAAGACATTTGGAATCATCACACCTTTATGAGGAGGGCCCAGGACCTGATTTATCATGTTTTTCTCCATCCTACATACCAATTGGTCATAGCCTTCCAAGACCCAGAGGAAAAATGTACTGGCAGATATTCCAAGAAAAAGAAATCAGATGAAAACTAATGTCCTTAGCAGGACAGATCCATTAGTAAATTGTTAACCTCCACTTTCAACTCTAGGAACTTGAAATCCAAGTCTTTCTCCAATTAGATCTTAAATCTTTATATTCTCTAGATTCTTTCTCTTCTAATTTGAGATGCTTCTTAACCAATTTCATCTAGTGTCATAGCTTCAACTGCCAACTCTATCCTAACTCTGCCAGAGCTACTCTCTCAGCCCAGGTTCCTCTGCTGAGTTCCACACCATGTATTTCTATTGCCTACTGTATATCCTCTTCCTGAATTTCTATAGGGCTCCCATCTCAATGTGTATAATTTTCTTTATATTTATTTTCAAACTTACTCTTAGAGTTGTGTCCCATGGCCCAAACTTCATCTTTGAATTCTCCCTGACTTCATCTGCTCCCTGATCCCACTTACTGTTTTCATCTATTTAAAATTTCTTAATTTCATTTCCTTTCTTTTTAAATTTTCACTTTTTGTTCAATGTTCCAAACTTACAGAATATCAAATAAAATGTATAATGTATATGTACAGATTAAAAAATAATCTAACACTCATGTTAAGAAATACATTATTTAATAATATCTTAAATATTTATTTAATAATATATTAAAAATTTATTTAAATAATTATTTAATATAATATTTATTATTAATAATAATATATTAAATTTTATTTAATAAAAAATTATTAAATAAATTTAAATAAATTGAAATCCAAGTCTTTCTCCAATTAGATCTTAAATCTTTATATTCTCTAGGTTCTTTCTCTTCTAATTTGAGATGCTTCTTAACCAATCTCATCTAGTGTCATAGCTTCACCTGCCAGCTCTATCCTAACTCTGCCAGAGCTACTGGAATAATCTATACTGGAATAATGCACTATGGAATAATCACATCATGGAGAATGAGGTATCTGTTCCCTCAAGCATTTATCCTTTGTGTTACAAACAATCCAATTACACTCTTTTAATTATTACACTAATTAGAAATTCTCCTCTACTAGTGTCTCTTCCCTTTTGCCCCAACCGGTGGTAACCACTGTCTTGATTTCTGTTTTAATCATTCTCTTGCTTTTATTTATAATTTTACAACTTGGTTTGGTATTATTAAAAGATACATTATTAAGTTTTCAGTTAATTGGGAGCAAGAACAAATACAATTGTGCAAACAGAATGCAGTAGATGAGTGCTCTCAGCAGAAGACAGACTGAAGAGTCTTAGATTCTCTGAGACTAAGAGTTGCCAGGTATTCGTTCTAGGACAGTCAATGAGCAAAGTCACAAGAGATTCTTGGAAACACAGGCTTACCTAGTTGAAGTATTTGGCAGGGCTGGCTCCCACGTGGGCCAAGTAATATATGTCCAGCAGGATTACAGGCATGGGAAGTGGGCTGCTGTGTACTTTCTTCTTCAAAGATTACCATGGCCTGTTTTAAGCTCTCAGGGGTAGGTCAAAGCTCAGCTTTTCTGTAGAATGAAACGAGTGTCCTAAGCTGGTCAACGCAATAGGTATGGTGGGGAGAATGAGGGCTTCATCAGCATTTGATCAAGATAAAACAGGTACAGATTAGAATCTGGACCAGAGTCTCCCAGGCATTCTGTTCTTAGGTCAGCACAATGATACAGTGACAGTGGGCATGCTAGTGTTGTCGATCTCTTGAATTACTCTGCTCTAATCTGCTCTTGTTGCCCTCTCTGTTTGATTCACAGCAGTCATTCTGGGATGTTTCTTCCCTGTCTTCCTGGGAATTCTCTTCATTTATTTCTTTGCTGCATTTGCTATTCTTTTGATTTACTCTGTGGTTCTCTATTGCCACCATCTAAGCATATCTTGAGAAAGAGCACATGAGAGGTTAAATTTCTAAGACACTTCATATATTTAAATATTTTTATTTTTCCTTCATATCTGATAATTTAGCTGGGTAGAGAATTCTAAGTTGGAAATTATTTTCCTTTATAATTTTGAAGGCATTGCTTCTGATGTTGCTGTTGAAAAGCCTGGGGCCGTGTTCATCTCTTACACTTTGCAGGGAACTTGATTTTTTCCCCCAAAAATGTGTAGAATCTTTTTTTTTTCATTCTTGGTGCTTTCATGTCAGTTTAGTTTCATCCGCCGTGTTGGAAATTCAGCGGGCCTTTTTGATGAGGTAATCCATGAGTTTCAGTTCTGGGAAATTTTCTTGAATTATTTTCTGTATGATTTTCTCCTTTCCATTTCTCTGTTCTATCTTTATACAACCTCTATTATTCAAATTTTGGGACTTCTGGATATGTCCTTAATTTTCTCTTTTCTCTTCTGTTTTATATCATTTTGACTTTTCACTCTAATTTCTGGATAATTGTGGCAACTTTATCCTTTAGCCTTTCTACTTAATTTTTATTTTTGCCACCAAAATTTAACTACATTGAAAAGCTTTTTAAATTGAGGTTAAATTATACATATATAATTTACTACGTTTACTATTTTAAAGTATACAGTTCAGTAATAGTAAATGCATTCATATTTTTTTCACTCCCTGCTATCCTTCCTGACCTCTGACAATTATGAAATTTGAGTTCTAAGAGCTTTTTGTTTTCTGAGTTTTTAAACATTGTACTATTTTATTGTTTCATGCATCCAATGTCTTCACTTACCTCTGGGAAGATAATAATGATGGTTTCTTTCTCTTTGTATATTGTCTCTATTTCCTCTGGGTTCCTTTCTTTTGTGTGTTTTGGCCTCTATTTTGCATGTAAGAGAGCCAAGCCAAGTATCCTTCATTTATTTTCCTAAATCCACTATCACCCTTCTCTCTACTTTGAGCCTTGGGTGGCTGGTCTCTATGGACAGTATCAATGGGTTTCTGTGCCCTCTGGGTTTCATGTGGGCTTAGCCTATGGCAAGCACCAGGAGCTTGTAGGGAGTGAAGAGAATGATGTTGGAGTATTTATGGCCCTAGCTCTCTTTCTGTGGGCTTACTGTATGCCAGTTGTGCCCCTTAATCAAAGGTGTCTGCCAGGCCGTCCTTTTCACACAGCCCTGTCTGTCTCTGTGTTCTAGTAACTTTTCTTCCCTCCCTCGTCCTTTCTGGCCTAGTGGTGGCAATCAAGACTTAGTGTAATTATCTCCAGGAGAGGCCACTATCCTGTGTGGTTCATTTCTAGTTTCTAGTACTATGACAATATCATAACTTATTTTTTAGCCTCACGCTTTCCCTTTGAATCCATTCTTCATTCAACCACTAAGAAGATGGTTTAAAACAATTCTTCAGTGGTTTCTCATTGTCTGTGGGATAAAATTCAAGCCCGTAGATTGAGCTGAACCTGAGATATTATTTCTCTCAGCACCCTTTTCATGTATTTCTTTTCACTGGCACTGTATCCTGGATTACTAACAGTCAGAGTTTTAACGATTGCACCACTACGCAATGGCACAGGTATCAGTACTCAGCCTTTAAAGATGGATGGGGTTCTCATTGTCAGCCAGTTGTTGGTGATCCAGCTCCAAAATCTCATTTTAAAGTTTGCTTCCTAGGATCATTGCTAATAACAATAGTGTCGGATTAAATTCCCCAGGAAGCATACTCTGAGATGGAGAGTGTTCTCGAGCATAAAATCAATAAGGGAGGAAGCAGAATTGGGCAGTGTATTGAATGAATTGCAATGCAGTAGTTGTACTAGAGGCCTCTGCTGATCCCATAGGGAGCTGGTGGACTGAGTTGACTCTTCACTGTTATCTAGCATTAAAGCAATGGGCAAAAACTTTTGTAGTCACCCACCAGTCGCTGGTTGTGAGACTGCCCCTGAGAAGAGGCCTTAATCTTGGGTTTGGCTCCCTTTGGATGAAGCAATTAATGCTCACAGAGGGACTCAGCTGTATCCAACAGGAGCCAACACTCCCAGCACCTTGGTCCCAAATGCGGAGTATGACGATCACCAGCTTCCATCCCAACAAATAACGCCCTGTATGTCTGGCTCCTGCCTCCCTCATCAGCTTGTCTCATGCCAGTCCCTATCACACATACATAGTCCAACTATTCTGAAGTACTCCTACTTCGGTATATGAACTGTAGATTTTCTGTGCTCATGCTGTTCCATCTACCTAAAATACCTTCCTCCAATGACTTTTTGTGTTCCTAGTTGTACTTCAATCCTGCATGTCTGAGGTCAGAGTTACTTCTCTGATTTCTACCTCTCTGCCACAGTTTGAGTTTGGAGTCCCTTAAATTTGCTTTCAAACTCCATTCATATATCACGGATCTTACCACATGATACTGAGACTCCCTGCAGATGTATCTATCTCCTTACTAAACTCTTGTCTCCTCCCCCTGAGGCCAGTTGGCATCTTATTTGTCTTTGAATGCATAGCACCTGACACATGCTCGCAACATGGTAGATATCTCACAAGTGTTTGGTGAAGAAATTAACCATTAGTGTCATTGCTTAAGTACATATTGTTTAATTTTTGAAATACTCATTTTCACTGGTTTTATAGTGTAGACATGTGTTGGAAGATTTTATGTAAATAGCTCACATATCACAGTCTCTGGTCTCTCAGGGTTCATTATTTACTAGGAGAAACACATTCTTAACAGGTAATTATTTGTTATTCACAATAGAAGTTTAAACAAGATGTGGACATATGAATTAACTAATGGCTCTCTCTGGCGGTAGACGTTTGTCTCCCTTGTTCTTTTTAGACTGTAGGTGTAACTACTAGCTTTCTCTTTTTTAAAATAGGGTCACAATTTTAATCCAAAATTTGCAGATTTGGGCTATTTCTGTATGACCGAATAACTATTTTGTCAAAGGGCTTAATTTGCTGTTTTTGGGAATTTGTCAACTCATTTGTCTGAATTTTCACAATTGGTATTATGTCACTAGCTACCTGATATGGCTATTTCCCACTGTATCTAGCTTTCTATAAGGCAGTACTTTCCAAAATTTTTAATATGCATTCTAACTGCCTGGAGATCTTTGCAAAATGCAGATTATGCTTCAGAAGGCTGAGAGTAGAATCCCAGATTCTGCATTTTGAACAATCTTGTAGGTGTCACCAATGTTGTTAGTCAAGGAACACATTTAGTGTAGCAAGGCTCTTAGACACATTTTTTTTTTAAAAAAACCACACTTGAAGTCATCTCTATTTAGTAGATAAATGTTCACATATACCTCCTTACTGATTTTCCCTGAGATCACTTTCTTAATGAATCTTCATCTGGTAATCAGCTTCTAAGCACTGAAACAAAGACACCAGACATCCCCCACTCCTTCCTTCCCTTGCCACCCAAATACTAATTCCTTAAGGTAACTGCTCACATTAACCTTTATTACCTCTCATATCGTAAACAACCCTAATTTCCAAATTCTTCAAATAGAACTTTGGTTGAATTCATATCTTTAATCAATGAATAACACACTTATTTTTTAATGTTCAGCATTTTATAAATGAATTTAGTAAAGAAGAAATAAGCATGTAGTCTTTTTTCCTTCTGTCTTGTATACTCAGCATAAACTTGTTCCAACTATTTGAACAGTTTTTCAGTCATACAGTTATTGTCTATTCAGATACTGAACTTTTTCTGTGGGGATTTTGCCTCTGGTTCTTAAGTCTTGGAGATGCTTAACCAAAGATCAGTCTGACAGTGACACAGCTCTTAGGGAAGGAAATAATGGTTATTGCTTGTGGGGTGAATGTGTTCCCATGTGGAGTCAGTGTTAGTAATGGGCATCTGGCCTTGCTTGGAGGAGGAGGAGGATGCAATGCAATTGTGTTAAGCTCTTACTGAGATTGCAGTATCTCCTTGGGATCAAAAATGATCAAATGTGAGACACTCCAGGTCAAAATTGGACAATGCTACCAGTGAATTTATCTCCAGAAAAATAATTTGCTCTGATTCCTGGTCCTCCAAGAATACTACCCAAACTAGGGTCAAATGAGAGTTGGATGATTATGGGTATTATTTTCTAAAGTTGATTTTAATCTACTCTGCAGCAGAAAACCTATTTATTTAGATGACGTGAGATTTGGGGGACAGCTCTGCTTTGGCTGGAATCCTGGGAATTGAGAGTTCATTGAGAGGTATTTACATTTGTGGTGTTGCCTCCAGGATAAACAACGATGGCAACAACACTGACCACAACAACATAAACACTGCTCACAATTGAGCTGAAGATAAACTGAATCCCTTCCATTGGATGTGGAAGAGGGTATGGAGGGGTAGGACCATTGGGCAAGCATGATGGGAAGAAGGAAAAGGGTGCCTCCTAAAGAAATTTGACTGTAAAGGGAGAAACTGTTCTGGAGAGTAATCCAGACCTTGCAACAAAGCCTGTGGATCAGAGAGGAGCAGCAGTTGGTTCTGGTGGACTGTTATTTAAGCAGCCTTACCCTTCTTCCCTTGTGGTGCCTACAGGCTTAGGGACCCTTGTGTACAAGCTGAACGTCATAAGTTGATAAGATCGTGCGGTTCCAGCAAGACCACTGTACCTCCTCCCTTTCCTCATTTTTAACACAGCATAAGTCAGAGGGAAAGAGCATTGCTCTTATGGATTTTCATTGATTGCACCTGGCCAGTGGTGGCATCGTTGCTTCATATACAAGGGCACCTCTGAAGAGCAGACTCTTGCCTGCAAAAACTGGGCTCAGCTCATTTATGCTCCCATGTGGATAAAGGAAAGCACAAGGAGAAAAGTTACTAGGGGTTGAAAGCTCAGAGGTGGGGCTCTGGTTCTGGATGAGGGAAGACACAGGAGTAGGAAGGGTGTGGAATGGGAAGGCCTGGAAGGTGACACTGGTGAACAAAGCTGCGAGGGATCTGGGCTTCCCAAGAGTGCTGGGGCTGGGAAGAGAGGAGGACAGAAAAGGAGGGCCAAGAGGAATTCGAGAATTTCTGGTGGAGACTGGCTGTTCAGGGAAGCCAGGGGCGTGCCATGAACCACGAGCAGGAGAAAGTCAGAACATTTCTCTAAGTACATTTTCAAATGGAAGATGGAAGTAAGATTGATGCAGAGCAGGCAAGCCCCAAAATTGGAGCTTCACCCAGGAGTGTTCTTGGCTTCACCCAGGAAAGAATTCAAGGGTGAGCTGGTGGTGTTGGCAACTTTTATTGAAGTGGCAGTGTGAAGCATCGGCAGAGGTACTGCTCCTTATGGAGCAGGGCTACCCCATAGGCAGTGCTCCCAGAGTAGCAGCTCAAAGGCAGTTTTGCAGTCATATTTATACCCACTTTTAATTACATGCAAATTAGGGGGCAAATGCAGAAATTTCCAGAAAGGGTGCTAACTTCCAAGTTCTTGGGTCGTTGCCATGGAAAGTGATGGCAACTTCTGGGTGTCATCATGGAAGTGGTAAATTGCCATGGCACGTGGGTGGGCGTGTCTTACAGAGAGCTGCTTCTGCCCCATCCCTATTTTAGCTAGTCCTCACTTTGCTCCAGTGTCCAAGTCCTGCCTCTGAGGTTGAGTCTCACCTCCTGAGTTGAGTTCCACCTCCTACCTCAAGACGACCTTGAAAGAAAGAAAATAACCCAAGGGTCTAGGCTAAAGGAAGAACCTGAGAGATAACTGGTATGAGAACAGCATGAGTTTTGGGAAACTAGTTATGCTTTAAACTCACATCAAGTTGATTTAATGAAATATAAGTGCATGTGCATATAACTTATAAGGATCATATTATAAATTTTGAGATCCCAACACACTGTTATACAACTGTGTGTACACTGGAATGGCCTTGGCCATCATACAGTGGGTTCATTTGGGGAAAGAGAGGGAAATAGTTGTAGTTCTAAAAGCGAGGTTCTTAGAGGAGGAAAGGCCATAATGTAATGAACAACAGTGTCAACTTATAGCCTTATCAGGTGTCCAGGCTTATGTAATGTGCTGGAAATTCAAAGGTCCCTGCTCTTATATGATGTTGTCCGCTAGAGGGTCATAGCAACCACGTGCTAGGATGACCAAAGGGGAAGGAGCTGAAAGAACACATATCAGAGGCTGGATGGTACCCAGATTGAGTAGGGAATGTCCAGAAGACATCTTCCTGGCATATTCTTGCATATTGGGAAACATTTTTTCTAGTGAAATACTTCAGACATATAAAAATTTGTAAAGGGTAAAACATTGGGTACTTATGTGCTCATCACCCAAATTAAAAAACACAGATAAAGTCCCTTGTGTAACCATTCCTGAGACATCTCAGTGAGTTTGCACTTGTCTTTAAGATCTTCAGTGAGCTGTCTTCTTACAGGGCCTAACATTTGCAGGTCCTTGGATGAATTAG
Source organism: Theropithecus gelada (assembly GCF_003255815.1). Classification (NCBI taxonomy): domain Eukaryota; kingdom Metazoa; phylum Chordata; class Mammalia; order Primates; family Cercopithecidae; genus Theropithecus; species Theropithecus gelada. Next base: position 42,514,832 of record NC_037686.1, on the reverse strand, counting down.
GACTGTGGTGGCTGAGGTGATTATGAAATAAGGAAGGTTAGTCCCCAGAATACCTAACTGGAGGAACCTCTCCCCTTTAAACTGGAGTCTTTTTCTTATGGCTCAGAACTTGGAGATCAAGAGACCTCCTGCCTAATACTGAAGCTTGGGACTTGATTTCCTGTGAGGCCTAGGGTTTGAAATAATCCAGGGTAGAAATAAGAGTGTAAAGGAGCACTTAGTAACCCCATAAGCGGGCCTAGGCTGCTTATCTATGTTAGAAAATAGGAACTTTCAAAAGGAACAGTTGTCTCCCTTTGAAGAAACTGTCAGTGGAAAAGCTTTTAAAAATAATTTCCTTCTGAAACGCATAATGCTCTTATGCATAACTCCCTGACACTGCTGTTTAGCAGCCTCTTCCATTTGTATGAGCTCTGGAATATAAAACATTTCTTGTGTAGACTCGGAAAATAGCTTACTTATCACACTGTGCCTGTCAGCTGCATTTTAGGTGCCAGCCTAGTGCAGTGGTACGATGGGTAAGGCCGGTTCTGGGTGATGTGTGTGCTGCTGATATCAGGGTCTTTAGAAGTCATGGTGCCTGAAGGTTTAAAAAAGAGCAAATGGGTTAGCAGCACTCTGCCTGCCTGTCATTCTCAGAGGGCTGGTGGGAGAATAGTTCTGTTAGGTCCTCTGGGCTGGGAAGAGCCTGCCTGGGAGGTTCCACTGGAGAGTAACAATGATCCAGGATAACACGTATCTCTCGTTTTTGGCTGTTGTAATCTGCAGCAAAGGCATAGCTGGAGGGTTCCAGAAAGATTCAGCAGGTTTGAGGACTCACAGTACATTGGATCATTTGGCTAAATTCCACAAAATTATTGGGAAAATAATAGCAGCCTACTATTATTGAACACTTACTATGGAAGCACAAACAATGCACTGAGCTTTTGTTTTTAACACATTATCATATTGATTCTTTTTCTTTTTTTTTTTTTTTTTGAGACAGAGTCTCACTCTGTCGCCCAGAGTGGAGTGCAGTGGCACCATCTCGGCTCACTGCAAGATCTGCCTCCTGGGTTCACGCCATTCTCCAGCCTCAGCCTCCCAAGTATCGGGGACTACGGGCGCCCACCACCATGCCCAGATAATTTTTTGTATTTTTAGTAGAGACACAGTTTCACTGTGTTAGCCAAGATAGTCTTGATCTCCTGACCTCATGATCTCCCTGCTGCGGCCTCCCAAAGTACTGGGATTACAGGCGTGAGCCACCGCGCCCGGCCATATTGATTCTCATACCAAACGCCATTAGGTAGCTTTATTACTCTCCACTTTAGAAATGAAGAAGAGGTTAAATAACTTTCCTGGGTCACACAGTCTAGAAGTTGCAGGGATAGGGTTTGAATGTAGGTCAATTGGCTTAAAAGTCTGTGTTCTTTTCACCTTGCCAATGATTCCTTAATTAGTATGCCTAACAAAAGTCAGAGACCTGGTCCCTATCCTTGTGAGATTCTTATTTATTAGGACTAAAGTGGGACTGCATTTTTAATGTACATTTTAAACACTCTCCACAGGTGATTTTGATGCGGTGGTTGAAGTCCCGTCTTAGTCCTTTTGTGCTGTTATAACAAAATACCACGAACTGGGCAATTTATAAACAATAAATATTTATTTTCATGGTTCTGGAGACTTGGAAGTCTGAGATCAAGATGCCAGCAGGTTTGGTATCTGGTGAGGGTTGCTCTCTGCTTCCAAGATGATGCCATGTTGCCGCATCCTAGAGAGGACAAACGCTGGCTTCTCACATGGTGGGAGGGATAAAAGGGCAAAAGAGAAGGGCCCTGTTTAACTTTGAATTTTTGTTTTGTTTTGAGACTGAGTCTCACTCTGTTGCAGTGGCACAATCTTGGCTCACTGCAACCTCTGCCTCCTGGGTTCAAGCAATTCTCATGCCTCAGCCTCCCGAGTAGCTGGGACTACAGGCATGAGCCACCACACCCAGCTATTTTTTTTCTTTTTTTTGTATTTTCAGTAGAGATGGGGTTTCACCATGTTGGCCAGCTGGTCTCAAACTCCTGACCTCAAGCGATCCGTCCACCTCGACTTCCCAAAGTGCTGGAATTACAAGCGTGAGCCATTGCGCCCAGTCCATTGAGTTATTTTATAAGGGTGCAAATCTCCTTCATGAGCCTGGAGCCCTCATGACTTAATTACCTCTCAAAAGCCACACCTCTTAATACTGTTGCATTGGTATTAAGTTCCAATATGAATTTTGGAGAGAACAACCGTCATTCAAACCATAGCAAGTACCATTACTAGAGACTAAGTGTTTATGTCCTGCCAAAATTCCTCTGTTGAAACCCAGGCCTTTGGGAAGTGATTAGGTCATGAGGGTGGAGCCTTCATCAATGAGACCCAAGATTAGTCTAATTAGACTAATAGTGGGATTAATGCCCTTATAAAAGAGACCCCAGATAGCCTCCTCACCCCTTCTATCACGTGACAGCATAGTAAGAAGATGGCTGCGTCTGAACCTGGAAGCCCTCACTGGACACTGAGTCTGCTGTGGCTAATTTTGGACTTCCCAGGCTTCAGAACCATGGGAAATGAATTTCTGTTGTTTATAAGCCACCCAGTCTATGGTATTCTGTTACAGCAACCTAAATGGACCAAGACAACCATACTTGAAGAAACACTGGAATATGCCTATACCAATGGCCAAGCCATTTTCTGGGCATCTGCAGCCATGTAGAAGCTGAGAATCTATCACAGAAAGTGGGGTGTTAACTCAGATGGGTTAGCTTCCCTGTCCAGGAGACCCACAAGGGGTGCACTTTAGCCTCCCAGTGGTTTGGGCTCCAGGGTGGTGCTGGCATGAGTGTGTGTTCCCAGCCCAGATCTCTGGGTCTGCTGAAGAGAAGCCCAAAGAAGTTTTCTGGAACTTCTCTTCTGTCCATCTAGTCAAAAACTCTGGGTGACAGCCAGTGACATCTGGATTTATTGGACCTTCCTGTACATCATTGTCTCAGCTTCAAATCCATGTATTATAATTGGCTGGAACTGAACTGATTTTGGGCAGGATACATAACTTCATTTCTTGGCAACATGCTTCCAATGGCACATTCTCCAACCATTAGTGGGGAGCCAGTGGGGCCACTTCTACCTTAGAACCAGGCCTGCAAGGAAAGAGAGTGCAAATCAACCCTTCTGGGTCTGGCACAAAGTAAATTCTCAGTAAATAACAATAGAATGATTTCTCCTTAAGAAATAAATTTAGCAGGTCATAGTCTCCACAGGTCCTCACCCCAGCAGGTGGGAAAAATCAAATTGGCAGGGGTCCCCATGTTCCCTTCCTCCATCCTTCTCTGCTTCTTAGCACTAGCCCTTATTTTCCACCTCAGTACCGAGGGTCCTCATGCCCACTGAGGACCCTCCTGGAAATGGAGGGTCATGGAAAGGAAGAGGTGTTTTCTAATGTAGTACCATTGCACTGGTTAAGATGTTCTGGGGTGTGTTGGGTTGCATAACAGAATCAGGAAAACTCCCCTCAAATTGATACACTTGACTGGGTGCGGTGGCTCACGCCTGTAACCCCAGCACTTTGGGAGGCTAAGGCCAGCGGATCACTTGAGGTCAGAAGTTTGAGACCAGCCTGGCCAACATGGCAAAATCTTGTCTCTACTAAAAGTATAAAAAGTAACCAGACACGGTGGTGTGCACCTGTAGTCCCAGCTACTCGGGAGGCTGAGGCAGGAGAATCACTTGAACCTGGGAGGCCGAGGTTTCAGTGAGCCAAGATTGGGCCACTGCACTCCAGCCTGGGTGACAGAACAAAACTCCATCGCAAAATAATAATAATAATAATAATACACTCAAATCTAGCCAGTTTGCACCCTGGCACATAAAAGATATGGCTGTAAAGCCACCTATTGAGAAGCTCTGGAAGATTTACAAAACTTCCAGTCAAAGCTGTCTGACATGTGTCTCATTTTCACAGGATCTCTGGCGATTCATCAGCTAATGCAATATAAAATGTCCATGATTTACTGCGCTCTCCTGGGGAGGTTCACATTTTAAAGGAGAGGGCATGAGAAAAAAAGACAGTACTCTAACAAAAGCATTCCAGGAAGTGATTGCAAACAAGGTATCTGGCAGGAAATACCTTGGAAATAAGATGCAAGTTTGAACCATTCAGATTAGAGACCTCAGCAGGAATAGCCTATAACTGCAAACGCCCTGGGGCTCCCGGGCACAGGTAGGCCTTCCCTGAGTCTCCAGATGGGCTTGTATGTGTTGAATCTGAGTTGTGGATCCCTAGCTACGGTGGTCACCTCTGCAGCCATCTGCTGCAGGAGATTCCTGGCTGCACAAGGCTGTCCTCTGTAGAGTGGCCTCTCTGTGGCACTCAGGTAATGTGCATCCCCAGTTGGTCTCTGGGAGATCATCGAAGCAATTTTCAATGCACTAGAGCAATAGTGGTCTGCTGGGTCTGATTTCCACTCCTCGTCCCTTCCCACCAAAGGAACATTTGGTAATATCTGGAGACGTTTTGGTTGTCGTAACTGGGATGGGGGCTGGTGATGTTGCTATTGGTATCTAGTAGGTAAAGGCCAGGGATGCTTCTAAACATCGTACAATGCACAGGACAGCAGAGTTATTCAATCCAAAAATCAATAGTGCTGAAGTGGAGAAATGCTGCACAAGCAGAAGCTTACTGGGAGATATGCACACAATCCATATACCTGGGCAGTGGGGACAGGTGAGCAGCTGCAGTCAGGGCTGGCGTGGGATTCTGCTTCCTCAGGCACACTGGGAACCGTCTGAGCTCTAGCTGAGATATCTAAATCCAGTGACCGGAAGCAGTCCTGCCTGCCATTTCCCTTTAGGGATGACAAGAGAAAATTGCAGTGCAACCTGCCTCTTTCTCCTTTTCCCCAGGGCTCCCTGGAGGAGGGAATGCATCCCTGCTTTCAGGCCTGAATGTCCTGGATGAAATGGAGAAGCTGTGGACAAGCTGTGCACTGGGCTAAGAATGGCCCCCGTTTGTCTTTATGTTCATTTCTGGAGAGGGTCCTTAGCCTGCAAGGTTCTTGGGGGCAGAAAGGGAGCCAGATTTGCTTTGGTCATAATTGTATTGACAGATTTTAGCACAGAGTTTGACACATACAGGGGACTCATTAAATATCTGTTGAATGAATGGATACGAGGATGCCTATGGAAGTTGAATAATTTTCAGATGTTTTTCACTCCATACTTTGGGATCAGCTCCCAGTGAAAGAGAAGAGAGGCGTCTGATGGAGGAAGTAGGAGCAGACTCTCATTTTCCCTCTTGTCTAGGCCTGGCTTGGTGCTGTGCCCTTCAGTTCATTCAATGCGATCTGGTCCTTCGCACAAAGGCTTTGTAGTTAGACGTATCTGTGCCCGTGTCCTGCTCCCTTACTTCCAGGCAGTATAAGGTTGGTCTAGCAACTTACCCTCAGTGAGCCTCTGTTGCCTCATCTGTAACTTAGAGATAATAGCTGTTCTCTACTTGGTTCTTTAAATTTTAGAAGATTACAGGAAATAATGCATGAACCCTAGAGGCCAAGAGATTTTCCCAAGAAGCTTGTAGTTGGAGGGTCACACAGAAGGGTAAACAAGCAAAGATAGAACAATGTCAGTGTCACAGTAGAAACATACATGAAATAATATATGCAAACTCCTAGCCTAATGCCTGGAACTTGAAAGGGGATTCAATAAATATGAATTCCCTTCTCCTTATGAAAGTGCCATGGAACTCTAGAGGAGGGATGGGCATGGGAGAAAAGCTAGGCATACATTTTGAGCCATAGCAGGAGGAGGTTAAACAAGTTTATATTTGAGGGCTTCAATTTTCTGCTTGTAATAGAGGACGATGTCATTTCCAGCGGGAAGGAAGGAAATACAGACAAGATTCGGACTTTGAAGGGTGGGGACAGTATGGGAGTTCATGTGAGAAGCGGGGAATATATAATCTAATGGGAATAAGAATGTGCATGCTAACACACAGCTAAGATTGAACTTAACTTTTTTTTTTTTTCTAGAGAGGTATCTAGGCCTTTTTCTGGTTTTCCACTGCATCATGGGTCCATGGTTGCAAGAGGCAGTGCTTGTGCAAGTTTGGCTGCAAGAGGGCAAGGATGTTGATATCATTGGTGAGAGTACAGGTGACTTAGTGTGGTCTGAGGTGGTTGGAGAGGATTGTGAATCCAGACAGTGGGGAGCAGATGAGGAAAAGGAGCTGGTGGACAGGGACTATGAGGAGGGAGGGAGAAGGGAAGAAGACAAAGTAGAAGGGCAGGAAACTGGGCTTAGACAAGACTATCACAGAGTTTCTATTTTGCAGAAACAGAAGTTCTGGCAGGATAAGATATTCTTATATCTTATAAGAATGTGAGGCTGCATGAATGGGTTGCTGAATGAGAGGTGAGGTCCTTGGGCACTGAATTTACCCAGGGTGAGGGCAGAGGTTGAGGCAGACTGGAAACAGAACCATGTGGAAAATCCTTGCTACTTGTTATGGATTGAATTGTTTTAACCAAAACGTAAGTTGAAGTCCTAATCCCCAGTACCTCAGAATGTAAGCTTATGTGGGGATAGAGTCGCTAAAGCTGCAATTAAGTAAGTTAAGGTGAGGTTATCCCAGGGAAGGTGGTCTCAATCCAATATGACTGGTGTCCTTATAAGAGAGAAGGCCACATCATGACCCAGAGATACATGAGGAGAAGATGGTCATATAATGACAGAGGCAGAGACTGGGGTGATGCAAGGAAGGATTCGGCCCTGCAAGTTTCAGAGGCAGCACTGTCCCGCTGACACCAGGATACTAGACTTGAGCCTCCAGAAGGCAAGAGGATAACCTCCTGTTATATTAGGCCAGTTAGTTTGTGGTACTTTGTTACAGCAGTCCAGGGAAATTAACACACCCCTGTTCTCCCTTGGTTCAGCCCCACTCATCCTTTAAAGCGCACTCAGCCTCAACTTCCTCAGCAAGCCTTTCTGACCCCTCTGGTCACACTGACCTCTTCTGCCTGCCTTCTCAGAATTCCAACGATGCTTGAAGTCTGGCACAATTATGCATAATTTTGGCAGGTAATTTCAATCTGTTTTATGATTTTTCTTCAACTCGATTCAAGATTTGTCTTTACCTAAGGTGTAAGTACCTGACCTTGAATTTCTCTCACCACCTAAGGCAGTGCTCAGTATCGAGTAGCTCCTTGCTTGCTACTTGTGAACACCTTGCTGGCAGTTATGTAATATAGTTTAAACTTGATCCTCTCATCTAGGTTACTTGCAGTGCACTTTTCTGGGGCACCACTACCCTGCTGGGGTTTGAATACTAATAGGCTTGTTTGGCTCATTATGGAAAACTATAAAATGCACAATAGTCTGAAAAGTCATAATGTATTTTTTTGAGTTGAGAGCAATTATTTTTAACAATGAGAACAATTAAAATACAGGAGTGCTCAGACTTAAGAAAACCCCAATACCAAAGTACTCACACAACTGATTCAATGGTAGGGGTGGGAAGAAAGAATTATTAACACAATGATTAAAAAAAATCAATTGCCTTATTCCTTAGTGCATATTTTTTCTTCTTCTCCAATAACTAAAAAGATTGGATTTATACAACTTTCTGAGTGTATAAATGTATTGTATAAAATGAGGTACAGTTGTACTGTAAATGAACAAAACTTGGGGAAATTAGGAGGCAGAACTTTTGTATAAAAGGGCTTTGTGAATAAATACACGCAGGTCTATGCAGATAATATGCTTTAAATTTTGCCAAAAAATGGTAATGGTGATGGTGTCTGAAGAGGGAACTGGAGAACTAGGGGCCAGAGGAAGGAAAGAGAGGGAGCCTTTTCACTTTATGCTATTCTGTGCCGTTTAATTTTTTTTTTTTTTTTTGAGACAGAGTCTCACTCTGTCATCCAGGCTGGAGTGCAGTGGTGTGATCTCAGGTCACTGCAACCTCCACCTCCTGGGTTCATGCCATTCTCCTGCCTTAACCTCCCAAGTAGCTGGGACTACAGGTGCCCACCACCATGCCCGGCTAATTTTTTGTATTTTTAGTAGAGATGGGGTTTTACTGTGTTAGCCAGGATGGTCTCAATCTCCTGACCTCATGATCTGCCTGCCTCGGCCTCCCAAAGTGCCAGGATTACAGGCGTGAGCCACCATGCCTGGCCATGCTGTTTAATTTTTTTTTTTTAAACATGTATTCACAAGAGAGAGTTAGAGAAAGGAAGGGAGAAAAAGGAAGAAGGAAAAAAGGAAAGAGGGAAGAAATAAAGGTAGCTGAGGCTGGAGGACATTTAGAAAGCAAAGGTAAGATTGTTGAAGTGATGACTGGTTGACACTCAGATGTGAGGTGGAAGCCTGTGCTTAAACGCAGGCAGGGAGAAGTGCACAGTGTGCCCACACATGCATGCATGCACATATACCCTTCATGATCGGGTCTGCTGTGCTTCAAAAAACCATATGCTCATTAGGCTTTTCATGGAGCAAGATGAAGTCATTCATGATGTCAGTCCAACTGCCCAGGCAGGATTTCCCTGCTGATTGAATTGAGCTGTGTCTGTATCCCAATCCCTCTTCACAGGGAGCCTCAGTCACTTGGCCCCTACAAATACCACACACCACATTTTGGGTCCTCTTCCCCTGTAAGAACCTTTCCCCATGTCATTTCTCCTTCCTACAGGTCTCCAACTATGCCTTTCTTAATGAATTTCAGGCAGCAGGTAATAGAATGAGAGCATTTTGGAGCTCAAGGGGACACTGAAAACAATGGGCTCCAATCTTCCTATACTGGATAGTTCACAGTGAGAGAACTTACCTTAGGTCAAGCACCTCATTGAATTTATAAGCTATTTAAATGTCAGAGCTGGGCCTAAGCTCCAGGGCTCTTAACCCCATCCAGTACTCTTCCCACAATATTACAGACTGACGCCATATGACACACCTCTCCCTACATCCAAGTGATGGACAGAACAGGGAACCTTGCTGGGAATGTTGTGGAGAAGAGTGTTTGCAATTCCGACAGCAGCAGAACTGAATTGTTGGCAAGGCTCCCTTGAGAAGATCATTAACTTGAATGCATTGGCTAACTCCCTTGAAGGAACAGCTTTGGGATGCCTCATTGATCAGTGATTTGGCTTTTAATACTCTCTGGGCAGTTCCTGATTCTTCATTGCATTAATCTCAGCCAGTCCAATGCCTGACTCATAGTAGGCACATCACAAATTTGTGTAGAGTTAATGCGTTGTTTTATCACTTATACAGGAGGGAGATATCCAATCCCTCTCTCTGGTTTTACAACCAAACTGGGCTCATTTTGAAGAAGAATCCAGATGAAAAGAGATGTTAAAGACAGAGAAAAGGCAGAAACAGAGTCTGTGTGCACTCATCTTCTGGTGTGTGTGTGCAATCAATGGGCGTTGAGGAGACCTAGACTTGGCTCCATACTCTCTGGCCCTCAGTAACACTGGAATGACAACTTCTCTGGAGTTAGTGGCATGGCACCATTTGGGGAAAGAAAGTAGCTTTGAGGGAGGTGGGTGGACAGACAGCAGGGCCATGTTTTCTGAGGCAGTGTGTGGGAGAAAAGAACACCAGCTGGGACATGAAACAGTCCAGGAACCAAGAACACATGCTAAAAGGCATGAAAATTGGCAAGTATGGTGAAGACATGTTGGAGAAACACAGGGACACAGATGCATCGAGAGTTGCAAGACAGTGGAGTTGGCCATTTCCCTCCCTCCTGACCCCAAAGCAGCTAAAGCAAACACAGTCTTCTTTGGCTGTGGGTCTGAAGAGATGGCTACAGTGCAGAGCGTCTGTGGACTGAAGTAATCACCTGAGTTCCTTGGCCATGGAGACTCATGTACATCATCATTCTCTCAATTCAATGAGAATTTTAGAGAACGATGTTCTCTACCCCAGAAAAACATAAACAAGGAATGCAGCAAACTCTATGTGGGAGGGAAGTTTTTTTTCCCTAGTCATATGCCCTTTCCATGGCCTCTTAGAACCAGAGCCTGAAGAAAGTTTTGAGCTCACCTGGTCTAACCTTCATTTTATAAGTTAAGATATCAAGGTCTAAAGGAAGGATTGTGACATTTCCAGGGTCACAAAACCAGCAAGAGATGGAAACAGTAGTCAAAACCAGGCCTTCCTGTTTGAAACTGCATGCACTTTTAAGTCTAGCAGTGACCTCACCACAGCTTCCACTGGGCATCTTGGGGTTCAAGGTCAACGTGTAAACCATTGTGAACATCAATGCAATGCTGCACAGGATGGTCACCAGTGTTCTTTGCAGAATAACAAATCAAGCCATAGTTTCCTTGTGCTCTTTCACTTGCTTATTCCAAGCCCTCTTTCTTGGTGTCTGGTTTCCTCTCATTCCATGCCTGCCTCATGCAGTCTCTAGTGTCTGAATGCCCAGGGAATGTGTCCACATGGCCAATCTTCCTTCTCTTGAAGTGTCCAGAAGCCACTTTTTCCTCTGAAACTTGGGTTATGGCTCAGAACTTTTATTTCTCCCCAGCAAAGCAGCACTCCACTACATGGTTTGAGCAATTTACCAGGTTGCATGAATGATTCGCATTTAACCCTGCAAGAATTAAGCTTGTTAGCCCATCTGACTCACTCATTGGTATGCTGTCTACTTTGCTGGTGCATCCTTTCCAATTATCCCTCTCTTATGTCCGAAGGACTGGGAGGGAGGAGGCAACAACTTGGCACAAGTGAACAACTCCTGATGTAGTTGATGGTGAGGCAGGGGTAGGGGAGCATGCATTACTAGGTTGCCTTCTTATCTCCTGAGTCCCTAGTGGTCCCTAGGTTCCTTATGCCCACCTACTTCATTTTAGGTACAACTAATGTCTAGTGAATCCTTCCTTGAGAGGTGTCTGGGAGTCACAGACACATTGTCTTATTCATTCTCTCTACTTGGGATACAGGCTTTATACCCCTTACTGCAGGCTTAGAAAAATGAGGTGCCCTATTAATAAGAATGTGGGATTTTCACTAAGGTTGAAGTCTGCTGCACTTCTTAGGACACCATTCTGCCTCCCCAGATCAAGTGCTTTTTAGCCTTGCTTCTTCTTTGATTCTCATAATGAATTCTCCTTTTTAAAATTACTAGCTGGGACGTTGACTTTTTGTGGATGAATGATGTAACCTTGCTTATTCTAAAGGGAAAACTGAGTAAGAGAGAGACCATCTGATTTCAGTGTGTAGTGCAGTGATGATGGTGAATACTAACCTATAGAATCATCATCATCTTGCCTGACCTCCCAGAAGTGCCTAGAAAGGGAATTTGTGGGTTAATTAGAAAAAGCATTCCATAAATGTTCAGCATTGTTTTTGTCTGTGATGAACTGAATGACCAAGGGGAATACCCAAGCTAGCCCTGGGAAGGCAAGTTGCTGGGTCAGACTGACATAGACGGTTGTGGAATCTATGGAATTCAGCCAAGACAATGGCTCTGCCTTCCTCTCCGCCTACAAGGCCCTGGGACAGATTCAGGAGCTTAATGGGGAACACCAGAGTGGAGCTTGTGGCACTGTGCAAAGAACACAGGCTGGAATCCAGAGACCTGGATTCTCTCAGGCCATTGGAAATGTCTTTCCCAGGCCCAAGTTAGGGTATATGGCCTTTCCACCTCTCACATTCTAGGTTTCTGTACCTCTGGTGTCTGTTTCATATCACAGATTTAAAAAATGCTTGAGCTAGTATTCACCTCTTCCTTTAGTGTTTTCCTTAACAGGGCAAACATTTTCACATGATACCCTTTCTAGACCCAAACCCTCTGCTCTCAAATACCAACTACTGAACTCTGCCATGGCAGCCAAATATAGCCATAGACATTATGTAAATGAATGCAGGTTGCTGTGTTCCAACAGAACTTTATTTATGGGCACTGGTATTATAATTTTATGTAATTTTCACATATAAAGTATTATTCGTATTTTGCTTTTAAAAAAGTATTTTAAAGTGTAAAAGCCATACTTAGCTCTTGGGATCTACAAATACAGGTAGTGGGCTTAATTCAGCCTGTAGTTTGCCAGCCCTTGATTTAACCCACAGCAACGGGGCACCTGGCTTTAGTCTCTAGGCATCATCCCAAGCTGTTAGCTCCTGCCTTTCTGGAACTTTCTGGAAATGGTGGCTGCTCTTTGCTTCTAGAGACCTCTAGTCCTTCCATGCTCCTATGCCTCAGAGTCAGCAATGGACATCAAATCCTTCTTATGCTTGGAATCACTCCACTTTCCTCTTCTGTCACATCTCTTTGATTTCAGCCAGAAACATTCTCTGCCTTTAAGGGCTCATGTGGTTAGATTGTGTCTACCTATATCGTCCAGGAGAATTTCCTTATCTTAAGGTCCACAACTTTACATCCACAAAATCCCTTTGTAACATAACACAACGTATTCATAGGTTCCAGGGATTAGGGCAAAACATCTTTGAGAAGATGTTATTTAGCCTACCACCGTGCAGAGATGACATATGTGCAAAGCTACCTCTTCTTATGAAGCTATTCATTATCTTCCCAGTGAGAAGAGCCTATTCCCTCATCTAAACTCTCACAACTGTTTGTCCTAAGCGTAGCTTTTTTTTTTTCTTTCTAAGACAGCGTCATGCTCTGTTGCTCAGGCTGGAATGTAGTGGTACGATCTTGGCTCACTGCAACCTCTGCCTCCTGGGTTCAAGTGATTCTCCTGCCTCAGCCTCCCAAGTAGCTGGGATTACAGGCGCACTACCACGCCCGGCTAATTTTTGTATTTTTAGTCAAGATTGGGTTTCACCATGTTGACCAGGCTGGTCTCAAACCCCTGACCTCAGGTGATCCACTCGCCTCGACCTCCTAAAGTGCTGGGATTACGGGGATGAGCCACCGTGCGTGACCCTAAGCATTACTCTTGACATCTATGTTGTTTTTTGCTCCTTATTACTTTCCTGCTTCAAGTTACTGCACCCCTTAGTGAAGCAGGCTCACTGTGCATGAGATATCAACTTCTCTGAGTCTAGTGAGACAGAACACAGTCACATGTGACAAGTTACATATAGGGGATTTCTTAGTTACAGATGTGAAGCAAGAGAAAACAGAATCCCAGGATTCATTGTGAGCCAGTCCCCCAGGGCTCAGAAAGTTTCCCTGGGATAGATCAAGTCTCAATTTCACTTGAACCACAGATTAGGGTTCCTGAAAGGTAGCCCACCCTGGTTATATACCTCAGGGTGTACTTGATTCACTAGGCTAAAGCTTTGAAGGACATCTTGCTTCCAGAGAAGAGAGAAACACGGCCCATCTGTTAGCCCCTAACTCAAGATGTTACAGTCTCTAAAAGGGACAGGAGCAAGACCCGAGCTGTTTCAGGCAGTTTCTCCCTGTCTTAGGATACTGTATTCCCAGCACATTCTATAATTATTCTTGAGAATTACGAACAAGAAAAAGGAGAGACCACCCAGAGTATGGCCCTGTACCTTTTCTTTGGGATTCATCTTACACTTAATTTCACTCAGAGGGACTGTCATCTCATGACCACAGGGGAGGGCATGTGACCCAGCTGAGTTGATCAGAGCTCCTCATTCTCTCAGAATATCAATTAGGCCAGATATTGAACATGTGACTCAAGGGAACCAACGAGTTGTCTCTGAAATTGATTTATGGATGTTGGGAGAAAGAAATTCTATTGTAGTTGTTTTATTGATTCAAATGATGTGACTCTGGGCTTCCAGCAGGCATCTTTGCTGCCACTGGAGAAAATCATCTGCAAAATGAAAGCAAGGGGAGGGAAGATGAGAAACATCATTTTGCATTCTACTGTTTCTCCCGTGCCTAGCACAGTGGGTGGCCCATAATAGCTGCTCAGTGAATATTTGTTGAATGAATAGAATTCTGGTCGTTTTGAGATCCAGTTCTAGTCTCCAAAGTCTTGGTTCTTCCAGGTCATCCTTCTATCCCATGAGGTACCTCATTGCCTTTTCCAGCTAGGAAACTCAGTACATTGCTTTACTCTCCTTAGACCATGTTGAGTCGGGTTTCAATCACTTGCAACAGAAGGAATTCTGGAGGATTGTGATGTATCACACAACTGCTCTGGCTTCCCAAAAATTCATCCTCACCCAGATCAGCACCTATTGTCTACCGTTTGCCTTACCCCCTGGGATAAAGGAAGATTTATAAAATGATTCATTAAAAAAATCTATTTTTGTGGATTTAGGGGTACAAATGCCATTGTGTTACATGGATATATTGTGTAGTGGTAAAATCTGGGTTTTAGTGGAAACATCACCCAAATAGTGTACATTGTACCCAATAAGAAATTATTTCTGTGGTTGAGGTGGTGGTGAGAGTGGGAGGTAGGAGAGGAAACCTCTTCCTGGCTTGGTTCACTTGAGTGGATAGGGCTCTTCAATCATGCTGTCACATTGGCTCTAGTTCTTAGCAGTTAACAACTGGGCTCCAGTGTCACGTCCTACCTCTGACCTTAATCTCTGTGATACCTTGGCCTCAGAATCATTATTTCCATAGTGGTTGCAATAATACTACTGATATTATGGGGTCACTTAAGAGGATTAAATGATAGAAAACATTACTCAATAACATAAAACATGGAAAGTGCTTATAACAAAGTGTTCAACAAACATAACCTATTATTATTTTTACTATTATACATTTTTATTATTCTTTTCCAAAATGACTGAAGCTGTCAGGTTGGTCCAGCTCCAAAATGTTTTGTCAATTTAAAGGTATGCTTCATAACAAGGTGAAGAGTAAGTATACAATTTCTATTTACTATTATGGAAAATTTTGATGCACGGGGCTACTTGTGCAGAGGTTGTGACTATTAAGGGGTAAGGCTGGTGTGTAAATGTGGCTCATATTTGACTCTGATGAATCATACTGGATTCTAAAAGATGAATTTCAGACACAAAGGAAGCATGATCAATTCAGGAGTTCTGAGGAAAATTATTACTATCTTAGTTTCTGAGTGCCAAGAGAGAATCGTAAGTAATTTTCAATATGACTAGGGATTTCTTTAGTCCATTTGGAGAAAATGTTTTATCTTCTCTTGTATATCATGGTCATTTTAAGATGAATTATTAGCTTTTACATTTCAATCTCATGTCACTAAATCCAACTTTATCACTTTGATTTAATATACTTTCTTCAGCACGTTTGCAATGAGAAATTACAGAAGAATTATCGCTGGGGAGGAGATTTCAAGACTTCCAAAAGTTGATCATGAAGGAAGTATTAAAAAAATGGGCGTCTGAGGTATTTTTTGAAGAGTTTGCAGAGCTTTTAGAGCTTTGTGTTTTTCTCTACAGTGGGGTAGATGCAGTTTGGAAAAGGTAGGTAACTGGACAGAGTGCTTCGATCATATTCATTCCAAGGGCTCCCCACTTATCTGATTTTCTTCAACTACTACACCAATATGATACATCCTGAGACTTTCTTCTATATTGTATTTACATAGTGCCTCATTTTTCTTTCTAGACTCTAAATTTATTAAGAGGAGGAAGCACATCTTATATACAAGTGTCCGTCTTTCCCAGTACCTAACCAAGGATCCTATACATAACAGCACTGGATAAATAGGTGGATTTGTGGAAGTTAAACATCATGGAAAGTGCGATTCCATACTTCTACACAAGACCACAGCCATAGTCCATGGTCTAGATTTCATGGTCTAGATTTTCACTTACTAACTGAGTGACTTGACCCTCAGTATTCTGACCATCTGGAAACTACGGGTGATTAACACTGACTTTGCAGGAAAGATTAAGATACACACATGGTAGAGTCCTTACCTGGCGTGAAACAAGCTCCAAGTTACAAAAGACTTTAAAATACCAACCTTTTACATTAATATGGTGGGTCTTTTGGGGGAGGGGGTTATAACTTACAATGTATTTTCATTTTCTCCCCACTTCTCATCAATTCTAAGGCAGTCATCTTATATTCATTGGAGAGTTTGAGGTCTTAATTTGTTCTCCTTTCAAAGCAAAATCTAAGTATTCTTTGTGTCATGAAATGTTAGGGTTGGAGAGAAAAATTTAAGATAACCTTACGTCCTTCTTTTAATGCAGAAACTGAGTCTGACTTTACTTGGAAGGGGGAAGAAAGGCCTGGACCATCAGGCCTGGACCGTGGGATTGGTTAAGTGACCAACTGGGAAATGGAGATTGTGCAGATTCTAGCAGGAGATTGGAGGTGATGGAGGAGGAGGAGGACAGGAATGGGAGGAAGGGAAGTGGGAATTTGCTAGGTGTTTTAGAGATAATGAGAAGACAAGTCTGACTGGTGAGCCAGGGCAGGAAGGTGAAGACAGCCTGTATGTTATAAAGCCAACACTGTGCCAGGAGTTTTACTTCATGTTCATGGTAACTGCATCACATCCGTGATTCTCCATTCATTTCACAGATAAGGAAGCAGCTCATAAGAGTTAACTTGTCATTGGCCACCTCACCAGTATGTTCTCCCATCTATTATTCTGTGAAGGTTCAGAGGGGAAAAATTCATTAATATTAGATAGAAAGGTTAGGTTGGACCATTTTGTAAAGGCTTCAAAGTTAGACTGAAGAGTATGTGCTCTCCTTAGAGGCAATGAGAACACTTTCAAAGTTTTCAGTTTGGGAGGTAGGGAAAGAAGTTTATGATATAATAAAAGAGGTGAATTAGGAAGCTTTAACCTGTCAGGTGGAAATCTCTCAGCTCATCTTTGAAATGCCAGGTTTCCACTGTAGTTCCTGTCAATCCTAATTTGTTTATTAGGTTGTATCCTTTCTCCAAAAGGAAGGGGGAAGGTGGAGTGTCTGAGGCTCCATTGAACCATACTTGCACTTATTAAAGGCATTGTAATGAGGACTAAGAAGTTTTCCTTCTTGCTGCAGGCAGAACCCAGAGCAGAGCAGGGCATGCTAATGCTTTCTTAGCAACATTGAACAATCGGGCCCAGGATAGCATTAGCAGCATTCATTCTGAATTTTTCATATCTTTCCCTTTCTAGTTTTATCCCCTCAAGTCATATACTAACTTCAGGGCTGGAAATGTTTTAGCTCACCATCAATTTCCTTCCTGTTGAGGAATAGAGGTAGTCATTGACGTTATTACATTATTGCTTATAATAAGTATAATATGAAATAATTGTGTGACAGGTCTTGACAACTGTCTATTGCCTTGAAAATTAACACCTCACCTCCAACTTGGTGTTGATATTTAATAAGTGCTTTGCTTCATCGTTTGTCTTTCAGCAGCACTGTTAGCCATCCCATTGTGCAACGGGAGCAGCAGACTGCCTAGTTAGCCATGGTGCATCTTGGCATGGGCCACCTTTCCTTTTCACACTGTGAGGCTGTTAAGTTCCAGATCTACCAAGGTGACCCTGGGAAACATTTTAAGTAGGTAAAAGTGTAGACAACATGCCTCTCTTTCTAGTGCTTTTATGCTGACCCTGGGCTGCCTAGGGATGCCAAACACAAAGCCCTCAGAAGAAATTGCCAAATTCTGGGGACTTTCTTGGCTGCCTCTTATTCTATTAAAATCTGCTGCTGCTTTTTCTTTTTCTCCATTGATGTAGGGTCTTGCTGTCGGCTGGTGGACCATATGAGGTAATAAGTATAAGTCAGTCCAAGATATTTTAATCTCCACTAATCCGTAGGTAAGCTAATGTATTAATCTTTCAAGGTAACACAATGCAGGCACCTTCTCTCTGTTTCTTCTCCTTCTTATAGGGAATTTATAACTTCAAGGCACTTAACAGACTATTCAAGTCCAAGCACCTAAGGTTCTGATTCAGTAAATCTGAGGTGGGGTTAGGTATCTGTACCTGGAAAAAGCTTCAGTTGACCCTCACATGTCACCCTGAAGAAGAAATACTACACTCTAAAAGAGAGACCCTAACATTCCATGATGCAAAAAATACTTGCATTTTGCCTTGAAAGTAGAACAAATTAAAACCTTGAACTCTCTAAAAAATGTAAGATGACTGCCCTAGAATTGATGAGAACAGGGGAGAAAATGAAAATATATTGTAAGTTATAATCCCCCTCCAAAAAAAAAAAAAAAACCATCTTTTTAAAAACCCCATATTCCTTACTCAGGGAGACGTGTGAGGGTCAACTGAAGATTTTTTCAGATATGTACACTTAACTCCACTCCAGATTTACTGAATCGGAATCTCTGGTGCTTGGATTTTTGGAGAAACTTCCTAAACTTTATGAGGAACATGTCTAGAAAACCTACAGATAAGATTATAATCCATGATGAGAAACTAGGCATGTCCCCTCCTTTTCAACATCATGCTGCAAATCCTAGCTAATGCAACAAAAGAAGAGGTTAAAAAAAAGATATACAGATTGAGAAGGAAGAAATAAAATTGTCATTGTTCACAGATGATGTGATTGTCTGTGTAGAACATTTTTAAAAATTAATAAAAATATATCCTGAAACTAATAAGCAATTGTAGCAGGATGGCAGGTTAATATACAAAAGTCATTCAATCACTTTCTTATATACCAGCAATGAACAATTGGAATTAAAAATTAAAAACACAGTGCCATATACATTAGCAGCCCCCCAAATGAAATACTGAGGTTTAAATGTAACAAAATATGCAAATAAAAACCTGCTTTTCTGTTGATTAAAAGAAAAAGAAATATTACTGTCATGAGATAATGATTTTTGAGGCTCTAAAGTTGCACCATGGAATGCAGTTGCCACTAGCCATGTGTGACAATTTAAATTTAATTAATTAAAGTAAAATAAAGGGGAAAATTCAGTTCCTTAGTCATACTAACCACTTTCAAGTACTCATAGCCACATGTGGCTAGTGGTTACTGTATCCGACAGTGCAAATGTAACACATTTCCATCATCACAGCAAGTTATGTTGGACAGTGCTGTTAAAAAGCATAAATCCAATGTTACTTAATGTTTATTCTAAGTGAAGAAATAGCACTTTGGGAAGCAGAACAAGGTGAGAGGGTGAAGGGAGGTCTTAGGACTTGCCTTCCCTGAGGGGGTAAGTACAAGCCAGTGAGCATTTCTCTGGTGCCCAGAATTTGAGTCCATTCTGATTCAATTGTAACTTACAGCCTGACTGTGGTTTCATCAGGTTTTCAGCAATTGGCATGAACGCCACCTCACAGTGACATACTACTTTTAGTAAAACTTACATTCTGATACTGAGGTTTCTAGTTTATAAAGTAGCTTCACTTCCATTAACTTACATGATGCTCCTTGTATTTAGAGGAATTGGGCAGGAAAGGTAATATTATTCCTATTTAAGAGCATGAGACCATGGATACTCATTAACAACAGAATAGTTACATACATAATTAAGTAGCTATGAAAAGGATGTATGAGATGTATACCTGTTGATTTGCTGGGATTTTCCCAAGGTAATGGTGATTGAGAAAAGCAGGTGCAGGAAAGTGTGTATAAGACCATGGTGGTTATTGGCATGTTGGCTCTCTGATCCATTCCACAGTCTTCTCCTGCTCTCCTCTATGCTGCAGGGTGGCCGATTGCTGAAGGATGTGTTTTCCAGGCTACTGTGTCAGTTGGCTACCAGGTGAGTTCAGCCAATGGGAGTCATTTGTGGGTTAGAAGCAAGAGAGAACCCAGGGTATCCACCTCAGGCAGCATCTTTAGGGGTTCTATTTCTTCATGGCTCTGGACAGCTTTGCCATGCTGCCATGTCTACCAGGTCACCCCAGCTGCTGGGATGAGATACCATTACCTCCTTCTTTTGCACTTCCAGGCTAGGGCTGGTAGCAGTTACCTACTCCTGTGAATCTCTCAGCTGACTCACTGTTCCATGTTTGGTTTCTTAGCTCTCTCATCACTGGTGTAACCAATAACTTGCATTAAATTCCCTCTGCTTGAATTATCTTAGAGTGATTTCTGTTTTCCTGATTGGGTCCTGACTAAAACAAATATGGTCTTCCTGTGTAAACAATGATAACCCATATAAAATGGACTGTGTGTGGTGTATGTGCATGCATATGATCCTGTGAGAAAGGGGAAAACCATAAAAAGATAAGTACTAGGTCATTAACATGGAATCGTGGGGCGGCTGTGAGTGCCTGTGGGGTGGAGGGAGTGGAAAGGGGGAAGGATGTAGCTAAGCAAAAAAAGAAAAGACTGCACTAAAAATTCACTGTATGATAACATATATGCATTTATGGAAAATCATGTGTGCTTATGTTTTAGTGAGAGATCTGACAGAACTAGTTGGAGAAGTTTACTGACCTGCTGATAGGTCAGTGAAGGGAGGAGCTAGAACCTGAACCTAGATCTTCTGATTCGAAATGTGGGTCCCACGTAGTGGCCCAGAACCCAGATTCTGCAGCCAGATTACCAGTGTGGGTTATCTTGGCTCCATCACTTACTACCTGTGCAGCCTTGGCCTGGTGTCCTCATCATTAAAACTAGGACAGGGAAGAATGATAGCTATTACTTAGAGTTGTTGAAAGGGTGAAATGAGTTAATATTTTTGAAACAGGCTAATGCTCTGCACAGAGTAGGTCCAATACGAGTGTTAAAGGGGTGTTTTACTATGTATCATTTAGTTGTATTAAATGTATCAAGAAAGTGTGGAGATTGTTCCCACAGTTTTAATTATTTCATTGTCATTTTGAGGAGCAGGCTGTTTTAAGTTCTGATCAAAGGACTCAACTCAATATAAACAAAATAATGTGCCTTTGCTAATGGACTAAAAAAAGAAATAAATTGGAATATAAACAATACTTTGGGGAATCTATCTTAGTGAAATAAAGCTAAGTATGAAACTGTTTTATGTACAAATCTTTATTGCTGCATTTTCGTGATAGCAAAAGATTGGGAGCCACTTAAATGTCTTTCCATCAGGGATTAGTTAAGATAAGTGTGAAATATATATTTGATGGCGTATCATAAAGTTGCCAATTGCTTAAGAAAGTAGGTAATAACATTTTAAGTACCCATGCCATATTGTTATGTGGAAGTATAGAATTTTAAATTATACACATATTATGATTATATTAAAATAAAATTATTTTATTTTATTTAATAAAAAGGCAAAAATGGCAAACACTCTTATAATAAAGGGAAAATATCGTATACAATTTTATATCAAGCAATCAGAGACTGATTTGAGGTGAAGACTTGCTTGTTACTGGCTGTTTGATATTGGCAGTACTGTGGTCTCCAGGTCTCCCCTGATGTATATTTCAGCCATCACTTTGGGCTGAAAATAGAGGCTGGAGGCAGTACATCGAGCTGTGTGTCTTTTTCATGAACTGATATTTCACTGAAATGTGTGTATGCAGAAAGACGTCTCTCTATTTAAGGGAAGTTTGTTCCCAGGTTTGTAAAGTGACCAGGGAAAGTATGGAGCGGGTGGGAAGAAAATTCCTCATCATCTTGCATCCCCTTTTCTTTGTCCCTGCAGTAAAGGTTCATCCCTTAGAATACTGATCTAATCAGGTCAGAACCCCCTCCTGGTGTCAGCAATCTGGATGACCCTGATTAAACCCCAGGTTAGGGCATCTTGTGGAGACTTAGTGGTTCCCTTTCTCAAAGCACTTTCCATATTTTGCTTTGCACTTGTGTAATGTTTTCACCGTGGGCTTTTGATGACAAGGCTATGTTGATTAATAATCATCTTTAAGTAGTCCTCTTTTCAGTCCACCACAGTCAGTTCATTTTTTTCTTGAAATATAGCCTTCAGATGTTCTTCTCTATACTCACTGTGAGTATCCCCAATTTAAATAAACCGGATCACTGACTTCTAGTCTTCTCATATTCCAATTTATTCTGTTTGCTAACAAGATTTAATTGACTAAATAATGACTTCATGTGGTCAGCCTCTTGTACAAAAACATCTAGTAGCTTTCTGTTGTCTATAATTCATTTGGCCATTTATTCAACAACTATATTGTGCGTGCCTATTACATTCTAGGAGCTGGGTTAGGGACTAGGACTTAGCTCTGAGCAACATAAATGTAGTTCCTGCTCTCATGAAGCTTATGGTCATTAGATGAGTACTCACACGAATAAATAAATAATTATGAACTATTGAAGTTATATGAAAAAAAAGATCATATTTAACTTGGGAGAGGAGAGAACCTTCTTTAATGAGGATGAATTTAAGATTGATCCTGAAGGATGAATAGATACTAGCCAGGGGCAGGGTAGAGGGATATAGGATACAGGAAGACCCAGTATCAAGAATGTGCTAGATAGTTTTCAGGAAAGGAAAACAGGCCATTGTGGCATGGGTGAAATGAGTTTTGGCTGGTGAATTAGACAGGGACCAGATCATGTAACATCTTGTGGGTCTTGTTAAGGGTTTTGGATTTTATCTCAAGTGTAATAGAAGCCATCAGTGTGTTTTAAACAGGGAAATGTTAAGATTTGATATTTGTTAATTAAAAATGATTCTAGAGGGTACAGACAAGAGAAGCTAGATAGGAGAGTTTTTAATAAATAAGGGGAGAGCTGACGGTGGTCACACTAGCAGGGTGGCAACTGGGATGGATGGGCCAAAGGTTTATATTGAAAGTAAAATCTACAGGATTTGGTCCTTGGTTGGATATAAGCACTGAGGGAAAGGAAGGGGCCAAGGATGACTTCCAGGTTTCTGGCATGAACTCTGTGTGGATGAAAGGGCATTTACTGAAATGGGAAAGGTTGGAAGAGGAGATGATGGAGGGTTTGGGGCTGGGAGGATCAAGAAGCTAGTGTTGAACATGTTAGGTTTGAAATGTTCCTGAAACATCCCTGGTGGAGATATCAACTAAGCAGTTGGATATTCCCATCTGAAGTCCAGAAGCGAGGTCTTGGCTGGTGATCGGTATTTGAGAGTCTTTGGCATCTAAAGGGCCAAATCTCAGGCACTGTGGAGTGCCTAAAATTGCCAAGAGAGAAAATGATGGGTGAGGAGTGAAGAGGGCCCAGGTTCCAACCCTGATTCATTCCAGTAATGTTCAGATAGAGGATGAGAGTCAGGCAAACAGACTGAGAAGGAATAGCCAGAAAAGTAGAAGGGCAGCCAGGAAAGTAAGGTGTGGTGTCACAGAAGCTGCGAAAAGATAATATTTCAAAAAGAAGAACAGAGCTGTGTTGAATGCTGCTGAGAGGGTTAGTAAGATTTCGTCAGTTGTGTGACTGTTGATGTGTCTGAAAATAGCAAGTTTTGTGGAGTGCAAGAAATAGGTGATAGATTGGAATAAGTTGAAGAGGAAAGGTAAAATGAAGAATTGGAGACACGATAAGCAGAAAATTCTATTGTGTAGGTGGGCCGTGAAGGTTAAGTGGAGAAACAGAGCAATTGTTGCGTTAGGGAAGGTTTTCGGTTCTTTTTACCTTGTTTGCTTTTAATTTAAGATGGAAGAGAATAGAGCTTGTTTGGACTCAGAAATAAACTAGGTTGAAAGTCCTTGAAGGATTTAGAGCCAATATTAATACTGTCATTACCCATGAAAATATTCACACAGAAGTGGAGTGGGCCTTTCAATGGGGAAGGGATCATAACAGGAGGAAGAAAGGAGAAGATGGGTGGGGATATAGACAGGGGGACTTAGAGGCGAGCAGATGCAGGTATTTCCCTCTAGTGGACTTTTATTATGAAATAAGAGATGAGAGTCTCTGAAAGTGAAGATTAATTCTGAAATTAATCAGAATTATGAGAGTCAGGAAGAAGGGATGAAGTAATCATTGTGGGAGATGGGAGAGCAAGCAAATTACAGAGGTAGTGAGAAAAAAATCCAAACTCCTATGCTTGCAATTCACTTGTACAAATGCTCCTTATTACATGCCAGGATGAATAAGATATATTTATTTTATTTATTTATTTTTTTGTCCCCAAATTGCTCACTGAGGATTCAGCCACAAATACGGCAGATAATTTAATTGTGGTTAATGTTGAAATAGAAGTGTGCAGAGTGGACCTTGGAAGAAAGGAGAAGCATCTAAACCAGTCTGGGCCTCTGCATGGCATTGGGGATGGCTATGGAAAGTTTCCTAGTGGAGAAAACATCTGAGTGATTCAAGAATAGAATAGTAAGAGTTAGCCAGGCAAAAAGGCCTGGCAAGGTAAAAGAACAGAATGGGCATTAGTGAGAAAGTCTAGGGGGTTCAATGATGGTACAGTCTACTGTGAAGGTAGAACAGGTAGAGTGGTAAGCAGTGGGGCTGGAGAGTTGCACAGAGACCAGATCCTGGAGGCAGTGAATGTGTTAAGGGGCTTGGGTTGCATTCTGTGTGTGTAGTGAGCCAGTGCAGGTGTCTGTGTAGGACAGCAGTTGGATTTGCCTTCTTGATAGATTAGTCTGGCTATTGCGAAGCGAGATTTGAGGGAGTAAGGGGTGTGACCAAAAGGGAGATCAGTTAGCAAACAGCAGCAGTAGTTGAGAGGAAAGGTGGTATCAAATGGTGACCTAGACTGTCCCTACACCTTTGCACACTGCTCCCTTAAAATTAAAAGTGCCAGGCAGGAAGTTCCTGTTGGTCAGAGCTGGGACATAAAGAGAAAGGTGAATGAGATAAGCTGATGCCAGTTTCCTGGGAGAAACTTATCCTCTGTTTTCCTGAGAGCTATAGTTTTGATTCAGGCTTGCTCTCAAAACCAAGGCTAACCCCCAAGGACATGGACTTTCCAATGGGTATCTTTGGGTCATCAATCAGCCTTGTCCCCTTGAACATATTCTGTTCCTCACTCTCCATCTCCAATACAGGAAAGCAGCAGCTGCATAAATTCGCCCCAGAACATTTAGTGACTTACATGTCACCTCTTTTTGGAGTATGTGTTTATTTTTCCAAAGAACTATTGAGTCAGAGACAGAGTATGTTTTATTTCTTAAGACTTTGGGTTCTGGGCACATCTGCTTTGAGTCTGTGCACCCTTGGGCAAGTTACTTAATTTCTCTAAGCATGAATTTGCTCATCTGTATGATGGAGAAAGCATCCATTCTCTCCCTATAGAAGGAAGCTCAGGTTTAAAGCCCACCCTTTATTCCAAGACCAGCTTCTGCTGTGACTCTCTACTTTCTTATTCACTGAGTCATATTGGAAACCCTAGAATAATCCTGACTTTCCTTTTTAATCTTTCCTTCTTAACTCTAGTATACTTTTCTGTTCTAAGCAGTGACTGGCCTGTTTACTTGCTTTTAGCCACGACTTGGAATTTCCAAAGCCAAATATGCTCTGAGAAGTAGGCATCTACATCCCCAAATAGAGAGAAAGCAAAAAGGTCCTAGACACTGGAAGAGCATAAGCTTTGAATTTGGTGGAACTACTTGCTCTGTCTTATAGTGGCAGTATTTTTCCCTATGGTGGAAAACATACTACACCGACATAGATCAGTGCTATAGGAGAGTAAAAAAAGATGCCCTCCTGAGTTCACCTTTCAGTTTCCAAACCTGAATCTACTATGAGGGAAAGCACCATATATTGATTTCTGCCCCGAGAGTATTCCACACACTTTAGGACAGCCCCTCATCCCTGGAAGGAATTGTCTCCAAGATGGGGATTCAAATCTTTCTTCAACAGGGGAATTCACTGTTTTACAAGCTCAGTCACTTCTGGAGATGAGATACATGATAACATCAATAAATTCTTACACCTACTGTAAATTAGTTTCTTGGTCAGAAGCAATGTTGTGGATATATTGAAAATGAATAGACATTTAGTAAGTTCTAGCATAGAGGTGTTGGCAGAAGGGTGGTGAGCAGCAAAGCATATCCAAGTCCAGAATAAGTGTCTATTTCAACGAGAATTCCTTCTTGATAGCAGAGGTCCAGTGTACCCAAGCTGCCACCTGGGTGGGTCATGGTACCATATTGGGGGCACAGTGTTGATTGCTGCTGCTGGCAAACTGGGAACTCCATCAAGATTATTTTATTTTATTTTTTAATTAATTTCTTATTATTATACTTTAAGTTGTAGGGTACATGTGCATAACGTGCAGGTTTGTTACATATGTATACTTGTGCC
>NC_037686.1:42442665-42484012 GCF_003255815.1 Theropithecus gelada | reverse complement strand
GCAGCAGCTGACCAGCACCGATCGTCCGGCACTCCCCAGTGAGATGAACCCAGTACCTCAGTTGAAAATGCAGAAATCACCGGTCTTCTGTGTCGCTCGCGCTGGGAGTTGGAGACTGGAGCTGTTCCTGTTCGGCCATCTTGCTCTGCCCTTCCCATCAAGATTATTTTAATGCTCACAAAGAAGAGTATCTCTCCTCCTATTTTACCTTATTGTGTTTAATTTTGTTGGTTTTAATTCCTGCTTGAGACATTATCTATGACATTTTAAAGAACTAGTGTCCTGATTTTTCAGTCTTTCTTCACATTATAATAAGTAATCTAGAAATTGTAATAAAGATAGTTCAGCGATTTGTAGGAACAATGAGATATAATATTAAATTTAAAACTGTCCTGAAAAATGCAGTATATATCATCACTGGGAGTATGAATTTAGTTGTGTGACTTCAGATAAGTTGGTTTTTCCCTCTTTTGGCTTCAGGTGTCTCAACTGTGATTTTTGAAATCTGGTCAATGCCAGTGGTTTCCAGGTCTAATAAATGGAATAACATTGATTATGGAAACGTTTTGAATGTCTCCTTGATACGGTTGAGCTTGAATGCTGCTTTTGTTGTCCTGAAATGGAACTCATATATAATGTAAACCACCAATACATATAATGTTTAAAAGTCTATATCATAAATGTGATAAAGAAAAATAAATAGAAAGGCAGTAATTGGTTATAAAATGGCATGTTTTCTATTTATTTTTTAAATTTTTCTTTAACTGCCACCCGGGTTTCTTAATAAAGTAGTGTGTTTTCAATATGTAAATGACTGGTCATTAGTTATCCAAAAAAAAAAAAAAAAAAAAAAAACCCATTTATAGAGGTTTGTACCTGTTTGGAGAATTGTTGCAAATCAATAGCTACAAATGCAGACACATTAGGTAGGTCGAAATGTGTCTCAAATGCTGTGAGAAGTGTTGATGTTGATAATGTTATTTTGCAAAATGTTAAAAATATCTTGATACACTTCCAAAGTAATACCAAAATGCAATCTTTTAAAAATTTAGGAGGTAATTGTATTCCTGAAATCCACACAACATTATTTCATAATTTTGTGTATATTTATTTAGGGTCTAGGTTTAGATAATTATACACAAGACTTTGTGCCTGCATGACATGGGTCTTCATTTTTTTCCAATTTGATAATTTGTCTTTTCTTTGGGGTGTTTAGGCCATTTATAGTTAGTGTTATTATTGCTATAGTTGGGCTTAAATCTACCATTTTGCTATTTATTCAGTTTTTTTTTCCTATCTGTTCTTTGTTCCATTTTTCCTCTTTATCTTTATTTGGACTAAGTAAATATACTTTATGGCTCCATTTTACCTCCTTTGTTGTATTGTTAGCAATACCCCTTTTATTTTTTATTTTTAATTTTTAGATAGTGTTAGGACTTATGGTATACCTCTTTAACCTATCATAGTCTACCTTCAAGTAATATTTAGTCCATTAGACATAACAACCTCATTATAGCAGCTTCTCACATCTCCCTCCTGGCCATTGTGCTATTATTGTAATACATTTTATGCATATTAAAAACTGTTTTTTATTTTTGTTTTAAACAATTATCTTTTCAAGAGATTTTAAAAATAAGGAAAGTAGTCTTTTATTTTTGCTCACAGATTTACTTTTTCTAGCGTTCTTCATTCTTTTGTGTAGACCCATACTTCCATCTTTCTAGAATTTCAATAGTTTGGGGGGACAGGTGGTTTTTGGCTACATGGATACATTCTTTAGTGGTAATTTCTGAGATTTTGGTGCATCTGTCACCCAAGCAATGTACACTTTACCAATATCATTTTCCTTCTGCCTTGTAGTGCAAGTTTGTTCACAATGAATTTAGTTAGCTTTTGTATATTTTAAAAACATTTTTATTTCACCTTTACTATTGAAAATAATTTTCACTTGGTATAGAATTCTGAGTCAGCATTTCTTTTCCCTTTTAGCACTTTAGCAATGTTGCTCCACTATTTTCTGGCTTGCATTATTTCCAATGAGAAGTTGGCTATTATTTTTATCTGTACGTAATACAACTTTTATTACAATAATTCTGCTTTCAAGAATTTCTCATCAATGGTTTTAAGTACTGTGCCTATGATGTCTTGCAGTGTACTTTTCTTCATGCTTCTTCTTGTTTGAGATTTGCTGAGCTTCTTAGATCTGTGTTTTTCTTTCACTAAATTTTGAAAATTTCCAGCTATTGTTTCTTCAAATATTTCACTCTCCTTAAATTACATGTATATTAGGTTGCCCATTAATGCTCTGGCCACTTTTGTTTCAATCTTTTTTTCTTTCTATGCTTTATTTCAGACAATTTCTAATGCTAAGTTTTCAAGTTCACTAATCTTTTCTTCTTTAGTATCTAAGATACTGTTAATTTCACCCAGTGTATTTTCATTACAGTCATATTTTTATCTCTAAAATTTTAAGTTATGTATTTTTAAAAAACTCTCTATGTCTCTACATAGCATGCTCAATCTTTGTTCTGTATTCCCAAGCATATAGAATACAGTTACATGCTTTACTATTTTTGTTTACTAATTTTGTAGTTCTGTGTCATTTCTGGATCAGTTTCCATTGATGAATATTACTCTATATGATGGCTAATGTTTACCTATTTCTTTGTGTGCTTGGTAATTTTTTTATGTGATACTATATATTGAGAATTTTACTATATGGGATGCTGAAAGTTTTATCTGTTCTTCTATAAATATTTGAACTTTGTTCTAGAATGCAGTTAAGTTACTTAGAAACAGTTGTTTCTTTCAAGACTTGCTTTCAACTTTTGTTAGGCAGAACTAGAAAGGCCTTTAAGGCTAATTTTACCCACTACTGAAACAATACTGTTCCATATGCTCTACTTAAATGCTCTGTGAAATTACAAGGTTTTCCACTCTGACTGGTTTGAATACATACTGGTTTTAGCCTTATGTGAGCTTTAAGCATTGTTAACTCAGCTTCTTTGGATAGTTTTATCCTTATCATTAGCTAATTTCCTCACGTGCATGCACTGAGCTGTATTCAACTGAGGACTTGATGGGGAGCCTCTGCTGATCTCTTGCGCTTTCTCTGGAAACTCTGCAGTCAATAATCTGGGGCAATCATGGAGCTTACATTGTTTACATTTTCTCAGGGATTATTGTCTTTTGTTGTCTAATGTGTCTAATGTCTAATATTTCAATTAAAAAAAACTGTCTCAGGTGAGAGGGTAAACCTAGTCCCTTTTAGGTTGCAAACAAAAGTCTCTTTTGCTGTCTTTCTGTTTTTTTATCAATATAATATTAATCTCATCGGAAAATTTAGACAACTTCTTTTCTTTTGCCATTATCCATGCAAATTGCACAAAATATCTATAAAGTATAAAAAATCTATTCCTTGAAAATATGGTAACACACCTGTAAAACCATTGAGACCTTGCTCTTTTTAAATATCTGTTTGTTTCATTTTGCTTTTATTTTCCTGAAATTCAATCTTTGCATATAGGTTTTCTAAATGATAGTCATGTAGTTATTCATAAATGCTTTATTATTTTATTGCTTCCATACCTGTAGCTGTTTTCCCATTTTTCCTACAAATTGGTCATTAGCATCTTTTACTGGGCTTTCCAGAAATTTGTCTGTGTTACTAGATTTTTCAAAAACAAAAAACCCTTTTTAAATCAGCATCATTGTTTTTTGGTCTTCTTTAAATTTTTTTTTCTCTGTTTTTATTATTTCCAATCTCATTTTGTCTTAGATTTACTTCATTATTCTTTATCAAACATCAGTTTCACTATTATTCATTCCTAAGTATTTAACAACCACTTTATAATAGCCCTTTTATCCAATGGTTTGTCTCAAAATAATTACTTTTGTTTTCACACATATGTAATAATCCAGCCGTTTTTGTTTTTGTTGTTTCTAATTATTTTTGCAAAGTGATCCAAGAACATACATAGTCTGTCTTTTGCAAAGTGATCCAAGAACATACATAGTCTGTCTTATGATGATCATTTTGAATTAACTGAATTTTCATTTGTCACTTAATATATGTTTGTTAAAAAAATACTTCCTCAGTGATCTAGAAGGATCACTTTCTCTATTTTTGTGAGGTTATTCTTCAAATTTCTATTCATGTTTATTTTTTGTCTGCTTAATCTATCATTTTGGACATGAGGGGGGTTAAAATCTTCAACTATAATGTATTCTAGATTTAGATATTTTATTCTGTAATTTTATCCATTGTTGCATAATAGAATATAAAGTTGTTTTGTTGACATGTAGGTTTGTGATTGCCATATCCTCTTATAATATTTTTCCTTTTACCATTTGAAAACTTACTTTAAGTTATTTTATTATTCTTATCGTAAGTACTGCCACTAAAGTGTTTTGGCATTTTGTTTGTTTCATATTTGTCCTGTGTATCTTTTAAAAAGTCTTTTCATTTTTAACTTCTTTTTTCTTTTCAATTTTTATTTACATTAAGTGGGTAGTTGTGCAGGTTTGTTACATGGGTAGATGGCATGTCGTGGGGGTTTGGTGGTGTACGTATTATTCATCATCCAAGTAATAAGCATAGTACCCAAAAGGTAGTTTTTCAGTCTTTACCCTCCTCCCACCCTCTACCCTTAAGTGGTCCTGGTGGCTACTGTTCCTTTCTTTATGTCTTTGTGTACTCAATGTTTAACTCCCACTTATGAGTGAGAACATGTAGCATTTGGTTTTCTGTTCCTGTGTTAATTTGCTTAGGATAATGGCCTCCAGCTCCATCCATGTTATTGCAAATGACATGATCTTGTTCTTTTTTTTTTGGTACAAACACCACATTGTACATTTACACCATGGAATACTATGCAGTCATTTTTAACGTCTATGTACCCCTCTTGTTTGGCTTCTGTAAACAATGCTGCATCCTTTTAAAAAATAAAGTCTGACAATCTTATTTTAATCATTGAGTTTAATTTATTCTATCATAATTACAAATGTATTGACTTATTTATGACTTTTGTGACCATGAGTGTGTATATTTCCTATGCTTACTTAATTTTTCATTTTCTATGCCTGCTTTTCTATTTTGCTGTTATGTATTGGAAGGAATAGTAATTTTTTGGTTGGTCCTTTTTTCTACTGGTGAGAAAAATATATTCTATTTTTATATTTTCTGCTAGTTATTGCTACTCACTAACATCCATCCATACACTCATTTTCTCCTATCAATGTCTTAGGCTTATCACTAACAATCTCTTCATCCCACACAGATAAAGAACTTACTCAACTTTCGCTGTTTTGTTCTCTTCTCCTTCCTCAAATTCCTTATAAGTATTATTTGGGATTTTATTTCCAGGCTTTTATCAATACATATATTTTTGTAGTTATTTGCCGAGATGCCTCTTTTCTTTAAATGCATTTATTTATATATTCCATTTCTTCTCTTTGAATTAATTTCCTAGCTTACTGCAATACTTTTAAAAAATCATTTTAATTTCTGTGGTATACGTGCAGGATGTGCAGGTTTGTTACATAGGTAAATGTGCATCATAGTGATTTGCTGTACCTATCAACCCATCACCTACGTATTAATCCCAGCATGCATTAGCTATTTATCCTGATGCTCTCCCTTCTCCCACCCCATCCCCCATCAGGCCCCAGTGTGTGTTGTTCCCCTCCCTGTGTCCATGTGTTCTCATTGTTTGGTTTCCACTTAGAAGTGAGGACATGTGTGTTTGGTTTTCTGTTCCTGCATTAGTTTGCTGAGGATAATGGCTTCCAACTCTATCCATGTTCCTGCAAAGGACATAATCTCGTTCCTTTTTTGGCTGTATACTGTTTCACGGTGTATAGGTACCACACATCTTCTTTATCCATTCTATCACTGATGAGTATTGATTTTAAAAAGTCAAGAAACAAGAGGTTCCATGTCTTTGCTATTGTGCATCATGCTGCAATGAACATATGCGTGTATGTATCTTTATAATAATATGCTTTATATTCCTTTGGGTATATACCTAGTAATGGGATTGCTGGGTCAAATGGTATTTCAGGTTCTAGATCTTTGAGGAATCACCACATTGTCTTCCATAATGGTTGAACTAATCTACATTCCCACCAACAGTGTAAAAGCATTCCTATTTCTCCACAGTGTC
Organism: Theropithecus gelada; assembly: GCF_003255815.1. NCBI lineage: Eukaryota > Metazoa > Chordata > Mammalia > Primates > Cercopithecidae > Theropithecus > Theropithecus gelada. The sequence continues at coordinate 42,477,848 of NC_037686.1, read as the reverse complement.
ACCAGCATCTCTTGTTTCTAACTTTTTAATAATCACCATTCTGATTGGTATGAGGCAGTATCTCATTGCGGTTTCGATTAGCATTTCTGTAATGATCAGTGATGTTGAGGTTTTATTATGTTTCTTGACTGCATCAATGTCTTCTTTCAAGAAGTGTCTGTTCATGATCTTTGCCTACTTTTTAATGGGGTTATATATATTTTTTGTAAATTTGTTTAAGTTCTTTATAGACTCTGAATATTAGAGCTTTGTCAGATGGATAGGTTGCAAAACTTTTCTCCCATTCTGTAGGCTGTCTGTTTGCTCTTGATGATAGTTTCTTTTGCCGTGCAGAAGCTCTTTAGTTTACTTAGATCCCATTTGTTGATTTTGGCTTTTGTTGCAATTGCTTTTGATGTTTTTGTCATGAAATCTTTGCCCATACCTATGTCCTGAGTGGTATTGCCTAGATTTTCTTGTAGGCTTTTTATCGTTTTGGGTTTTACATTTAAGTCTTTAATCCATCCTAATTTTTGTGTAAGGTGTAAGGAAGGGATCTACTTTCAATTTTCTGCATACAGCTTGCCAGTTCTCCCAGCACTACTTATTAAATAGGGAATCTTTTCCCTATTGCTTGTTTTTGTCAGGTTTGTTGAAGATCAGATAGTAGTAGATGTGCAGTTTTATTTCTGAGTTCTCTATTCTGTTCCATTGGTCTATGTGTCTATTTTTTTACCAGTACCATTGGTCTATGTGTCTATTCTATACCATGCTGTTTTGGTTACAGTAGCCTTGTTGTGTAGTTTGAGGTCAGGTAGCATGATGCAAACCCACACTCAGGTATATCATAATTTAGTTTTATCATAATTTGTTTGAAGTCAGGTAGCATGATGCCCTTTGTTCTTTTTGCTTAGGATTTTCTTGGCTATATGTGTTCTTTTTTGGTTCCATATGAAATTTAAAATAGTTTTTTTGTAATTCTGTGAAGAATGTCAATGAATGGTAATTTAATAGGAATAGCATTGAATCTATAAATTACTTTGGGTAGTATGGCCATTTTCACTGTATTGATTCTTCCTATCCATAAGCATGGAATGTTTTTCCATTGGTTTGTGTCCTCTCTGATTTCCTTGAGCAGTGGTTTGTCTGAAGAGGTCCTTTGCTTCCCTTGTTGTATTCCTAAGTATTTTATTCTCTTTGTAGCAATTGATGAATGGGAGTTCATTCATGATTTGGCTCTCTGCTTGTCTGTTGTTGATGTATAGGAATGCTTGCAATTTTTGCACATTGATTTTGTATCCTGAGACTTTACTAAAGTTGCTTATCAACTTAAGAAGCTTTTGGGCTGAGACAATGGGGTTTTCTAGATATAGAATCATGTCATCTGCAAATAGAGAGAATATGACTTCCTGTCTTCATATTTAAATACACTTTATTTCTTTCTCTTGCCTGATTGCCCTGGCCAGAACTTCCAATACTATGTTGAATAGGAATGGAGAGAGAAGGCATCCTTGTCTTGTATTGGTTTTCGAGGGGAATGCTTTCAGCTTTTGCCCATTCAATATGAGATTGGCAGTGGGTTTGTCATAAATGGCTCTTATTATTTTGAAGTATATTCCTTCAATACCTAGTTTATTGAGGGTTTTTAACATGAAGGATGTTGAATGTTATCGAAGGCCTTTTCTGCATCTATTGAGATCATCATGTAGTTTTTGTCTTTAGTTCTGTTTATGTGATGGATTACATTTATTGATTTGCATATGTTGAACCAGCCTTGCATCTCGGGGATGAAGCTGACTTGATTGCAGTGGATAAACTTTTTGATGTGCTGCTGGATTTGATTTGCCAGTATTTTATTGAGGATTTTTGCATTGATGTTCATCAGGGATGTTGGCCTGAAGTTTTCTTTATTTTATTTTTTTTTTTTGTATCTCTGCCAGGTTTTGGTATCAAGATGATGCTGACCTCATAAGATGAGTCTGGGAGGAGTCCTTTCTTTTCGATTGTTTGGAATAGTTTCAGAATAAATGGTACCAGTTTCTCTTTGTACCTCTGGTAAAATTCAGCTGTAAATCCGTCTGGTCCTTGGCTTTTTTTTGGTTGGTGGGCTATTAATTACTGCCTCAATTTTGGAACTTGTTATTGGTCTATTCAGGATTCAGTGTCTTCCTGATTTAGTCTTGGGAGGGTGTATGTATCCAAGAATTTATTCATCTCTTTTAGATGTTCTAGTTTATTTGCATAGAGGTGTTTATAGTATTCTCTGATGGTTATTTGTATTTCTGTGGGGTCAGTGGTGATATTCCGTTTATCATTTTGTATTGTGTCTATTTGATTCTTCTCTCTTTCCTTCTTTATTAATCTAGCTAGCAGTCTGTCTATTTCATTAATTTTTTAAAAAACAGCCTGGATTCATATATCTTTCTGAAGGGTTTTTAAAAATGTCTTTATCTCCTTCAGTTCTGCCCTGATCTTGGTTATTTCTTGTCTTCCACTAGCTTTGGGGTTTGTTTGCTCTTGGTTCTCTTGGAATACTTTTAAGGCCTGATATTATTGAAAACACCTTTATTTCATCACTCACATGTAATTAAAAACACTAAAGTTTTTAAGAAAAACTTTACATAGGTGTCTTATTTTTAAAATTTATTTAGTTTTATTTTAATTGACAAATCATAATTATATATTTATGGGGCCTAACAATGTGATGTTTTGATATATGTTTACATAGTGGAATGATGAAATCAAGCCAATTAACATATCTATCACCTCACATACTCAGCATTTTTTGTGGCGAGAACACTTAAAATGTACTGTTTCAGGGGTAGAAGTTATTCTTTATTTTCTTCTGACTGCTAGTATTCTGTTGAGAATAATGAAGTTCTCGTGATTTTTATTCTATTTTTCCCTCTGTAAAGTTTTTAGTTTTAGATTTTTCTTCTTGATATTACTAAATTATGATATACCTGGGTGTGGGTTTGGTTGCGGGTTTGGTTGCTTATTTATATATTTTTATTATTATTATATCTTCTTGGTAAATATTCTATTAGCCCTTTCAGTATGTACTATAACTATTTTTAATTATGAGGCAATTTCTTTGTTATTATGTCTTCAAATATTGCCCCTTCTGTAGCTTCTTTTCCCTGTTCTTATGGGATTTTTATTAAGCTACTATGGACACTTTTACTCCTGACCTCATATTCCTTAAAGTAGTTTGTATATTTTTTATGTCTTTATTCCTTCTGATTTTGTGTGTGTGTGTGTGTGTGTGTGTGTGTTTCCTAGCTTGCAAATGTAATCTTTGGCTTTATCCAGTTTGTCTTTCATTACGTACATTGTACAGGAAGCTTAGGAGGTTCTGAAAGAATTAGATGGATATAGACAGTCCTTATTGCAGTGGTTGCTACAGCTAGACACTGCTCAAGTGATTCGAAGGGATTAAGGTTGGCATTGCATCACTTACCAAACACCAGTCCTGAAGATGCCAGAAAAGGCATGGACAGTCAGAGGGAATGCCAACTACATTCAGCAGACTGGGAGAAAGCTGTGAAAAGCCCTTACCATCTGAAGCTAATGGAACATAATGTAGGGTGGAGAGACAGCCTTGGGTGAGAGAGGACCAGGGAAGAAGACCAGAGGGCCACAGACTACAGAAGGGCAGGTGGAGATTTCTGGGCCTATACTCTCCCCTCCCAACATCCATTTGCACTGACTGGATAGGAAACTCCAATCTCAACCTCTGGACAGGAAGAGCTAAGCTGAGCTTCTCATCCATAGACAGAATTGTGTCTCAGCATCCCGATACCACAGGGGCTTGGCAAAACCTGCCTGCCTCAAGCCTCAGCCTCTTAAATAGCACTGCCTTGATGGGGGTTGGGGAGAGAAACAGAAAATAGAAGTCCCAGCTAGAGGCAGAGTGGCTCAAAAACCCAAACCAGTCTCTCATAGGATATCAGGAGAGGCCCTCAAATGTGAGCCCTTCAAATGCAAGATATATCCTGCCCAAACCTCAGCCCTGGGGAGGAAAACACAAGCTGAGTCACAGCTTTTGAGAGTATACACACAATGTGAAAAGGAGAGGCAGCCTACAATCTAAAGGTCATGTGGATGAGCTCCCTGGCAAACTTCATGAGGCATTAAGAAGCCCGAGCACTATATAAGAAAGACAACAAATGGAATGCAACGTAAAAAATAGAATGGAATACGTCACAGTAACTAGATCTAACTAAACATACTGAAAAGACAGTATGCTAAAAATAAAAAGCTAAACCCAGCCATAGTAATATTTCCAGAGACATAAGATAAGACACTGAGAACATAAAGCAAGAATCAATGGCTACATTAGGATGAATAATGACCTCCCAAAGATAATGGCATTCCAATCCCTGGAACCTGTGAAAATGTTAAGTTACAAAAGGGCCTTTGCAGATGTGATTGAGGTTACAGATGTTGAGATGGGGAAAGTATCCTGCATTGGTAGGATCTGGTAGATCCTAGGTAGACAATCTGGTAGATCAGGTAGACAATCTGACCCCATGAGCTTTTAAAGTCAGCTGAAGTTAGTGAGAGAGGCCTGAGACATGACAAAGACTCAACTGCTGTTCCCAGCTTTAAAGACAAAGGGGTCGTGATCCAAGGCATATAGGCAGCTGTGAGAAGCTGAGAGCTATATACCCAGCAAGGTAGCAGGACCTCAGTTCTGCAACAATGTGAAACTGTATTCTGCCAACAACCAGCATGAGCCTGGAGGCAGTTTCTCCCCCAGAGCCTCTAGCAGGAACACAGCCACCAATACCTTGACTTGAACACAACGAGCCCTGATCTTGACCTCTGACCTGCAGAACTGTGAGATGATACATTTGTGCCACTAAAATTGTGACAATTTGTTATGGCAGCAATAAAATTACTAATACAGTATTGATGAAAATTTGTCAAAATAAACAAAGAGTGGCAGAGAATGGATGGCTTGATTCAAAACTATCTCTTCTCCATATACTCTACCACTAAAGTTTTCAGATTGTGGATATAGACACATGCAACTCCAATGTTAGTAATTTAAAAACTATGAACATTATAAATAATAAAAACTTTTCTGTCTGACAAATGTGCATAGCTGTTACTATGTTTAAAAATTATTGCTGGTAGGATGTAAAACATCACATTTTACAATAATTTCTAACTTGTCTAATGATTTTTTTTCACTATATCACAATCATGCTAACCTTGTGAGGTAGAGACCACGGATGTGATCATAACCCATTCTATGAATGAAGAAATTGAGGCTTAAAGAGGTTTGCTGGTTTACCTTTGGTCATGTGGTAAGCTAGTGGCAAATAGAGCCCCTAACATCGTGTTTCTTTTTTACCAGTTTTTTTTTATATCTCAGCATAGGCTATGCTATGCTGAGATAATAAATAAATTTCTCAATTTTAGTAGCTTAGGAAAATAAAGGCTTGTTTCTCATTCACATAAAATCTTCTGTGAATTAGAAAATTTCTTGCGTCCTGGAACTATGCACCTGGAGCATCAAACTTTCAAGGTCACTGAGGCAGGAAATAGAGGGATGGAGAAGCCATCTAGCTCCTCATGCCCGTAGCTACTGGCCAGAAAAAGTCACATGGCCCTGACCCAAGTACAAAGAAGGCTGCGAATTGTAGAGGAGCTCATGGACTACATGGTGACCACCAACTATTTCTGTCACAGTCACCTGTGTATCAATCATCTGGGAAGTCTTTAATAAATACACTTACAAAGTAAAACACCATATTGTCTGAAACTTTCCTTAATACACCATAAAGAAAAAAGAGTGTGGAGCACTGAAAGATAAAAAAAGATTGGGAAAATGTTAATTGTTGAAGCTGGGTGATGAGTACCTGGGAATTCATGATATTATTCTCTCTACTGTTGAGTATCTTTGAAAATTTCCATTTTAAAAATTTAAGCAATAAAAGAAAAACTCTCATCCAGGGAACTTTTATTTAGTATGTCTGAGGTGAGGCTTGGATATGAATATTTTGCAAAATCTTCCCAGGTTATTTCCAAGGGGATTTAATCCTATCACTCATCAAGTTTCATATTCATATCATGGTCATGTATTATTTAAATATATATATATTTAATATATATATACACACATACACACACACACACTTTTTTTTTATTGCTGTTGGACTATTCAGTTCATGAATAATCAGTTTTAATTATTTGTGTTCTGATTCCATGCTATGTATAGCTTAACCTTGAGTCTTTTTAATACCTGTGGTCCTGATATTATCACAAAATAAATGTTCCTGAGACCAGCCTGGTTAACAAAGAGAGACCCCATCTCTACCAAAAAACATTTTTTTTTTTTGTCCTGTGAAGAAATCTTTTTTAAAAAGAAAATTCTCCTGAGGTCAGTATACTTAGTCCCACCTCTGTGTTTTGGAAACTAGATGATGTGGTTGATTAAAAAGACCACAGATTATTTGCAGTTTCTCCCATGGAGACTGGGCTCTATTTACCTACCTTTGAATTTGACCTGGTTTTGTGGTTGCTCTGACCAATAGAATTCAGCAGAAGGGACACTGTGGGAATTCGAAGCCTAGGTGTAGGCTTCTGATCTCACCCTCTTGGAAAATCACCTGCCATGTGGCCAAGCCCAGGCTAGCTTGCTGGAAACACATGACACAGCCGACAGTCTCACCAACCACCATACATGCGAGCCAGGTCACATTACATCATTCAGCTGCAGTTGAGCCACTAAATAACTGCAGCCACATAAGTGACCTCAAGTGAGACCAGAAGAACCACTCAGCTGAGCCCAGTTGAAATTATTGGCCCATAGAGTCATGAGCAAATAAAATGGTTGTTATTTTTAAGCCACTAAGTTTTGGGATGGTATGTTATGCATCAACAGACAACAGATTAGATGGTGTTATCCCCACAGAACCTCAAGACCATGGTTCAGATTTTAAAATGTGTTTTCTCTTTGTTTGGATTTTCTTTCTTCGATTCTTGAAAATCTCTAGGCTACACATCTCAGAGATTAGAAGAATTACATCTCAGAAGTCTCAGAGTTAAAAAAACAATCAAACTTTGTTTTCCCTTCAAGGAGAGCTGGTGTCCTTTATTCACTCAGCTTTCCTTTTATCTACTTTTATGACATCTGAGTTGCACTAGGATGTGATTTAATTTGGGGGTTGGAACAAAATTTACATTGACATTGAGGGAGTTTTTCTGAGAGATAAACTTTCAAGGAAACACATATTGTAATTCAAGAGAAAGTGAGAGTTTTGAACTAGTGTGATTTCAAAAGCAAGAGTTCAGGCACTGAAGTCTATGCATTAACTTACTCCCCAGATACTGTTGGTGGTATTTGCCTCTTCTGGGATTAACCCAAGAACCTTATGAGGCAGTGATAATATTAGGATATTAATTCCACAGGTGAGTGAAAAAACTGTTTGACTGATGCTAATTTCTTACTATCACAGTTAGGAGAGATCTAATGTTTTGCAAAATCACACCAAGGACCTAAACTTTAGTGAAGCAAACTTTCCCTTTCCTGTATCAATCCTCAGTGGGTCACACAAAAGAGGACTGCTGCTTCCCAACCATTCTGTTCCTGAGTCTGTGCATTAAGTGAAGTCTAAATGAGAAACTTGCATTCCAGGGAAAGCACGTATGTGCCCCAAAGCAGATTAAAGCTGTCATGAATTCTTGAATTACACCAGTGAGTCTGAGCATCCTTGGGAATGACTTGCTAAACTGCTCTTTTTAAAGTTATGGTGCCTTTGCTATAGATTGAATCTTGCCTATGAGATGCAGTCTTAAAATAATGCATGAATTAGAAGGTATCATTTTTACTTTTTATCTTTAAAATGCTTACTATATCTAGCAGAGCTTACAATCTAGAATCTTTGACCCTAGGTGACAATTTTCAAAATATATTTTAACCAAGAATAACTATTTTTGCCTGTCTGAAAAAGGGCATATTAAATGTATTTTTAAGTGATGTAGTTCATATATTTTCTGCTAAAAAAGTCATAAATGAGAGGAAAGGCATTTACTGTGAGAGGACACTGCCCACTTTATGAAGGGATTGAGTGGCAAAGACAAGCAACTTTTTAAAACTTGCTGACAAAGGGAGTGCCTGAAGCAGTGAGGAAGACTTTCAAGAGAAATTAAACAGGGGACTTTGATGTACACTTCTTTGTGCATGTTCCTGAACCCAGGGCTACCGTTGACTCAAAAATAATGAGCCCTGCCCTCAAGAGTTTACAATCTATATAGACATAGAAGGCATGATGCATTTGAAAAGTTAAGGGCAATAGAACAGGCAACACAGCAACAGCAACGACAAAAACAAAAATTCAGGACAGACATGAGACGTCACAACAGCACATGATAAACTTAAAATGAGTATGGGGTATATGCTACATGGACTCAGATGGAGCAGGGCTTTTGAGGGCTGGGTATGGGGCAAGGCCATGCATGTTATACAATGGGAACAGTTTTCAGATCCTAAAGAGTGAACAAGATTTGGGAAAGCTAAAAGGAGCAGGTAAGGTAACCCAGTTTGAAAAAAGGTAGAGATGTTGATATATGAGATCGTGAAGGAAAGAAGCAAGAAAGCATATAACAGCATGCATAGTTTGGAGACCATGAACAGAACAATGGAGTGAAGGTGGGTGTTGGTGGAAGGTTGGTGATTTAAGCCTGACTATGGGGGCTCTTAGTGGTCAAGGTATTTGATCTCTATTACCTTGATAACTGGAATCTCATATAAATCTTCACGTGTCTTCAAACACTTATTAAGATGTCCGAGAAGACTAAGGACTATCTGTCTTGATAAAGGGACAGATATTTTCCTAAGCGTTATAAGCTAAAATAAGATACACCACTCTTTCAGCCTTTGGATTTAAAAGAATGATTAGAAGCCCAGCCAATCTATTTAATTGGGATCAGGCTGATAGCCTCTCTCCACTAAAATATAAACCTAGTTCTATGATTTAAAGTCAGACTTTTCTTACACAAAACTGGGCATAAAGAAATCAAACACTAATCTTCACTGCATTCTCCCACCCAAACACACTCATGTGTGCACAAACATGCATATGTGTGCACTCAAAGGTGATGTTAAAAATACTTAATAATGTAATGTATAATACATATATAAATGCATGTATTAAAAAATTGCTTAGGGAGTAGCTTAAAATAGCTACAAATTTCATCAAATCATTATAACAATTTCCAAATAATTTGTTGATAATCAGAAATGCTGATTGCGATTTTTTGTTTTAAGTGATTATTGTTCAAGAAATAAAGCCTTCGTCTGAGCCTCGATTTGATGAGGCAAGCTGCATCAAACCCTTCCAAGGATACTTCATTGAATTGTGAGCCATTAGCCCTTAGTGCCCGGGTGCTATGTGGCAGCCAGAGGCAAACAGATGTCTAGCTCGTGCTGTGTGGCTCAGTACACGCCTGGACATCAGGACTTCCCATGAGGCTTGGACCTGTGACTTGTCCCTCACTGATAATGCTGCTCCCCCTACCATTGCTCTGCTAAAGATGGCCCTGGAGCAGGAGGCACCCTGCCTTCTCACATGTGCCAGCCAATGTGAACCTCATTATCACTGGGGTCATGTTTAATGGGATTGCACAAGAAGCAGTAGTAGCAGGGCTTTCACATTCTAAGTAACAAGGGATCTCACTTCTGTTTTGATTTTAGTAGGAAGGATCTCTGCTGGTAACAGTGAGCTTAAAAGAACCTTTCCAATTGTGAAAAGAGCAGGCTCAGGCACTATTTTCTTAAGTATTGGCAAGCATGTGCACAAAGATGAATGTACAAAATTCTAACAGTAGAGCATCTGTATTCGAGGAGAAGAGAATGTAGATTGAGAATGTAGATTGGATGAGCCTTGACCTTCTAGCTTTAAAGGAGGTCACCATTTCCTCAATTAGGAAACTCTGTTCAGAATTCAGTTACCTACAAATGTGTGTAGAAAATAGAGTATGATTTTCTGTATAGAATATAGAACTTGAACTAATATCTTGAAGTAATCTGTTATCTTTATAAAGTCCTGAAGTGAAATAAGCCTCTTTGGATACTGTTTTATGTAAATGATTGTACTTAGATGGATCCTTCTTTCTATAAATTTCAAGATCAAGTGCCCAGGTGGTAAAGCCAGGTGAGTAGCATTCATTACAGCATTCTAAAACCATGAAGTATGCTGCGATCTGGACCCCCTAAATACCATTAATTTCTGCATTGAATAACTAAGGATTATGACAGAGGAGTTTGAGCCTTTATATGCATAATGGTCACCAAAAGAGGTGGGAAAAAGTGCAATTTTGGGGTCTCACTCCCAATCAGAGGATCTGATTCACCTGGGGAAAGACTCTGGGATCATCCTTTTAACAAATGCTGAGGCTTTCTGATGCCATTGTGAGGCATTCTTGTGACATTCTTGTGACACTGTGAACCACACCTTAAGAAACACTGAATTAGGGCTTTATGTTTCAGATCATAATTGTCGCTCTTTTGCATAAAGGAGGGAGTGATTAGGGTAGGGTGTAGGATAGAGGAAAGATAAAACATGGTATTCTTGATAGCTAAAGAAAAACATCAATAAGTCGCTTCTCTCTTCCCAATAACTGCCCAAACATGCCAATTTTACAGAAGCTGTGCAAAACAGGAAGCTACTGCAGTTAATTTCTCACAAATTTACAGTCAGATAAAGACAGAGGTCATTATGACAGAGACAGCAGGCCGGGAGGGGTGAGAGTGGGGTGCCATCTTGTTATTCTCTTTACTTCTAAAACTATTATCATCTGTAAATGAAATGAACACACTGCCAGTTCTGATTCTGAGGCACTAACCAAATAGTTAAATTTAATAAAATTCCGGTCTAATCCAGACAATTCGTGGCCAACTAGGAACTTTCTCATCAAGTTGTTTTGTTATACTTACTTTTATGACGTGTGGATGGATTCAAAATCAATTATCATGCTAGTGAATACTATGGATGAGTCAGAAGAAATGAGCTAAATTTACATGTAGCAACATATATAGACCTCAAAAACAAAAGACTGAATGAAAAAAGCAAGGTACACAATGGGATCAATAGAAAAATATTATTTATAAATATAATATGCACACACAAAATAAATGTCAACTATTTTTCAAGGTTGAACACATATCTTCTATTTTTTTAATTATACTTTAAGTTCTAGGGTACATGTATACAACGTGCAGGTTTGTTACATATGTACACATGTGCCATGTTGATGTGCTGCACCCATTAACTTGTCATTTACATTAGGTATATCTCCTAAGGCTATCCCTCCCCTCTCCCCCATCCCACGACAGGCCTCAGTTTATGATGTTCCCCATCCTGTGTCCAAGTGTTCTCATTGTTCAATTCTCACTTATGAGTGAGAACATGTGGTATTTGGTTTTCTGTCCTTGTGATAGTTTGCTGAGAATGATGGTTTCCAGCTGCATCCATGTCCCTACAAAGGACATGAACTCATCGTTTTTTATGGCTGCATAGTATTCCGTGGTATATATGTGCCACATTTTCTTAATGCAGTCTATCATTGATGGACATTTGGGTTGGTTCCAAGTCTTTGCTATTGTGAATAGTGCCACAATAAACATACCTGTGCATGTGTCTTTATAGCAGCATGACTTATAATCCTTTGGGTATATACCCAGTAATGGGATGGCTGGGTCAAATGGTATTTCTAGTTGTAGACCCTTGAGGAATTGCCACACTGTCTTCCACAATGGTTGAACTAGTTTACAGTCCCACCAACAGTGTAAAAGTGTTCCTATTTCTCCACATCCTCTCCAGCACCTGTTGTTTCCTGACTTTTTAATGATCGCCATTCTAACTGGTGTGAGATGGTATCTCATTGCGGTTTTGATTTGCATTTCTCTGATGGCCAGTGATAATGAGCATTTTTTCATGTGTCTGTTGGCTGCATAAATGTCTTCTTTTGAGAAATGTCTGTTCATATCCTTCTCCCGCTTTTTGATAGGGTTGTTTGATTTTTTCTTGTAAATTTGTTAAAGTTCTTTGTGGATTCTGGATATTAGCCCTTTGTCAGACAGCGAGATTGCAAAAATTTTCTCCCATTCTGTGAGTTGCCTGTTCACTCTGATGGTAGTTTCTTTTGCAGTGCAGAAGCTCTTTAGTTTAATTACATCCCATTTGTCAATTTCAGCTTTTGTTGCCATTGCTTTTGGTGTTTTAGACATGAAGTCCTTGCCCATGCCTATGTCCTGAATGGTATTGCCTAGGTTTTCTTCTAGGGTTTTTATGGTTTTAGGTCTAACATTTAAGTCTTTAATCCATCTTGAATTAATTTTTATATAACGTGTAAGGAAGGGATCCAGTTTCAGCTTTCTATATATGGCTAGCCAGTTTTCCCAACACCATTTGTTAAATAGGGAACCCTTTCCCCATTTCTTGTTTTTGTCAGGTTTGTCAAAGATCAGATGGTTGTAGATGTATGGTATTATTTCTGAGGGCTCTGTTCTGTTCCATTGGCCTATATCTCTGTTTTGGTATCAGTACCATGCTGTTTTGGTTACTGTAGCCTTGTAGTATAATTTGAAGTCAGGTAGTGTGATGCCTCCAGCTTTGTTCTTTTGTCTTGGCAATGTGGGCTCTTTTTTGGTTCCATATGAACTTTAAAGTAGCTTTTTCCAATTCTGTGAAGAAAGTCATTGGTAGCTTGATGGGGATGGCATTGAATCTATAAATTACCTTGGGCAGTATGGCCATTTTCACAATATTGATTCTTCCCATCCACAAGCATGAAATGTTCTTCCATTTGTTTGTGTCCTCTTTTATTTCATTAAGCAGTGGTTTGTAGTTCTCCTTGAAGAGGTCCTTCCATCCCTTGTAAGTTGGATTCCTAGGTATTTTATTCTCTTTGAAGCAATTGTGAAGGGAAGTTCACTCATGATTTGGCTCTTTGTTTGTCTGTTATTGGTGTGTAGGAATGCTTGTGATTTTTGCACATTGATTTTTATATCCTGAGACTTTGCTGAAGTTGCTTATCAGCTTAGGAGATTTTGGGCTGAGATGACGGGGCTTTTCTGAATATACAATCATGTCATCTGCAAACAGGAACAATTTGACTACTTATTTTCGTAATTGAATACCCTTTATTTCTTTCTCCTGCCTTATTATTCTGGCCAGAACTTCCAACACTATGTTGAATAGGAGTGGTGAGAGACAGCATCCCTGTCTTGTGCCAGTTTTCAAAGGGAGTGTTTCCAGTTTTTTTCCCTTTCAGTATGATATTGGCTGTGGATTTGTCATAAATAGTTCTTATTATTTTGAAATACATCTCATCAATACCTAAGTTATTGAGAGTTTTTAGCATGAGGGGCTGTTGAATTTTGTCAGAGGCCTTTTCTGCACCTATTGAGATAATCATGTAATTTTTGTCTTTGGTCCTATTTATATGATGGATTACATTTATTGATTTGCATATGTTGAACCAGCCTTGCATCCCAGGAATGAAGCCCACTTGATCGTGGTGGATAAGCTTTTTGATGTGCTGCTGGATTCGATTTGCCAGTATTTTATTGAGGATTTTCACATTGATGTTCATCAGGGATAGTGGTCTAAAACTCTCTTTTTTTGTTGTGTCTCTGCCAGGCTTTGTATCAGGATGATGCTGGCCTCATAAAATGACTTAGGGAGGATTCTCTCTTTTTCTATTGATTGGAATAGTTTCAGAGGGAATGGTACCAGCTCCTCCTTGTACCTCTGGTAGAATTCGGCTGTGAATCTGTCTGGTCCCGGACTTTTTTTGGTTGGTAGGCTATCAATTATTGCCTCAATTTCAGAGCCTGTTATTGGTCTATTGAGGGATTCAACTTCTTCCTGGTTTAGTCTTGGGAGGGTGTATGTGTCCAGGAATTTATCCATTTCTTCTAGATTATCTAGTTTATTTGCATAGAGGTGTTTATAGTATTCTCTGATGGTAGTTTGTATTTCTGTGGGATTGGTGGTGATATCACCTTCATCATTTTTTATTGTGTCTATTTGATTCTTCTCTCTTTTCTTCTTTATTAGTCTTGCTAGTGGTCTATCAATTTTGTTGATCTTTTCAAAAACCAGCTACTGGATTCATTGATTTTTTGAAGGGTTTTTTTGTGTCTCTATCTTGTTTAGTTCTGCTCTGATCTTAGTTATTTCTTGCCTTCTGCTAGCTTTTGAATGTGTTTGCTCCTGCTTCTCTAGTTCTTTTAATTGCTAGGGTGTCCATTTTAGATCTTTCCTGCTTTCTCTTGTGGGCATTTAGTGCTATAAATTTCCCTCTACACACTGCTTTAAATGTGTCCCAGAGATTCTGGTATGTTGTCTCTTTGTTCTCATTGATTTCAAAGTACATCTTTATTTCTGCCTTCATTTCGTTATGTACCCAGTAGTCATTCAGGAGCAGGTTGTTCAGTTTTCGTGTAGTCGAGCGGGTTTGAGTGAGTTTCTTACTCCTGAGTTCTAGTTTGATTGCACTGTGGTCTGAGAAACAGTTTGTTAAAATTTATGTTCTCTTACATTTACTGAGGATTGCTTTACTTCCAACTATGTGGTCAGTTTTGGAAAGTGCGATGTGGTGCTGAGAAGAATGTATGTTCTGTTGATTTGGGGTGGAGAGTTCTGTAGATGTCTATTAGGTCCGCTTGGTGCAGAGTTGAGTTCAATTCCTGGGTAGCCTTGTTACCTTTCTGTCTCATTGATCTATTTAATGTTGACAGTGGGGTGTTAAACTCTCCCATTATTATTGTGTGGGAGTCGAATTCTCTTTTTAGATCTCTAAGGACTTGCTTTATGAATCTGGGTGCTCCTATATTGGGTGCATACATGTTTAGGATGGTTAACTCTTCTTGTTGAATTGATCCCTTTACCATTATGTAATGGCCTTCTTTGTCTCTTTTGATCTTTGTTTGTTTAATGTCTATTTTATCAGAGACTAGGATTGCAACCCCTGCTTTTTTATTGTTTCCCATTTGCTTGGTAGATCTTTCTTCATCCCTTTATTTTGAGTCTGTGTGTGTCTCTGAACATGAGATGGGTCTCCTGAATACAGCACACTGATGGGTCTTGACTCTTTATCCAATTTGCCAGTCTGTGTCTTTTAATTGGAGCATTTAGCCCATTTACATTTAAGGCTAATATTGTTATGTGTGAATTTCATCCTGTCATGATGATGTTAGCTGATTGTTTTGCTCGTTAGTTGATGCAGTTTCTTCCTAGCATCGATGGTCTTTACAATTTGGCGTGTTTTTGCAGTGGCTGTACTGGTTGTTCCTTTCCATGTTTAGTGTTTCTTTCAGGAGCTCTTATAAGGCAGGCCTGGTGGTGACAATATCTGTAAGCATTTGCTTGTCTGTAAACAATTTTATTTCTCCTTCACTTATGAAGCTTAGTTTGGATGGATATGAAATTGAAAATTCTTTTCTTTAGGAATGTTGAATATTGGCCTCCACTCCCTTCTGGCTTGTAGAGTTTCTGCCGAAAGATCCGCTGTTAGTCTGATGGGCTTCCCTTTGTGGGTAACCTGACTTTTCTCTCTGGCTGCTCTTAACATTTTTTCCTTCATTTCAACTTTGGTGAATCTGACAATTATGTGTCTTGGAGTAGCTCTTCTTGACGAATATCTTTGTGGCATTCTCCATATTTCCTGAATTTGAATGTTGGCCTGCCTTGCTAGGTTGGGGAAGTGCTCCTGGATAATATCCTGAAGAGTGTTTTCCAACTTGGTTCCATTCTCCCTGTCACTTTCAGGTACACCAATCAGATGTAGATTTGGTCTTTTCACATAGTCCCATATTTCTTGGAGGCTTTGCTCTTTTCTTTTTACTATTTTTTCTCTAAACTTACCTTCTTGCTTCATTTCATTCATTTGATCTTCAATCACTGATACCCCTTCTTCCAATTGATCAAATTGGCTATTGAAGCTTGTGCATGCATCACGTAGTTCTCGTGCCATGGTGTTCAGCTCCATCAGGTCATTTAAAGTCTTCTCTACACTAGTTATTCTAGTTAGCTGTTCATCTAATCTTATTTCAAGGTTTTTAGCTTCTTTAAGATGGGTTCGAACATCCTCCTTTAGCTCGGAGAAGTTTGATCATCTGAAGCCTTCTTCTCTCAACTCGTCAAACTCATTCTCCATCCAGCTTTGTTCTGTTGCTGGTGAGGAGCTGCGTTCCTTTGGAGGAGAAGAGACGCTCTGAGTTTTAGAATGTTCAGCTTTTCTGCTCTGGTTTCTCCCCATCTTTGTGGTTTCTCCCCATGTTTGTGGTTTTATCTACCTTTGGTCTTTGATGGTGGTGATGTAAAGATGGGGTTTTGGTGGGGATGTCCTTTCTGTTTGTTAGTTTTCCCTCTAAGAGTCAAGACCCTCAGCTGCAGTTCTGTTGGAGTTTCCTGGAGGTCCACTCCAGACCCTGCTTGCCTGGGTATCACTAGCAGAGGCTGCAGAACAGCAAATATTGTAGAATGATAAATGCTGCTGCCTGATTGTTCCTTTGGAAGCTTCATCTCAGAGGGGCACCTGGCCATGTAAGGTGTCAGTCAGCCCCTACTGGGAGGTGCCTCCCAGTTAGGCTACTCAGTGGTCAGGGACCCACTTGCGGGGGCAGTCTATCCATTCTCAGCTCTCAATCTCCATGCTGGGAGAACGACTACTCTCTTCAAAGCTGTCAGACAGGGACATTTAAGTCTGCAGAAGTTTCTGCTGCCTTTTGTTCAGCTATGCCCTGCCCCCAGAGGTGGAGTCTACAGAGGCAGGCAGGCCTCCTTGAGCTGCAGTGGGCTCCACCCAGTTCCAGCTTCCTGGCCGCTTTGTTTACCTACTCAAGCCTCAGTAATGGTGGGCGCCCCTCCCCCAGCCTTGCTGCCACCTTGAAATTCGATCTCAGACTGCTGTGCTAGCAATGAGTGAGGCTCCATGGATGTGGGACCCTCTGAGTGAGGTGAGGGATATAATTTCCTGGTGTGCCATTTGCTAAGACTGTTGGAAAAGCACAGTATTAGGGTGGGAGTGACCCGATTTTCCAGGTGCCATCTGTCACAGCTTCCCTTGGCTAGGAAAGGGAATTCCCTGACCCCTTGTGCTTCCCAGGTGAGGCGATGCCTCTCCCTGCTTCGGCTCATGCTCTGTGGGTGCACTCACTGTCTTGCACCCACTGTCTGACAAGCCCCAGTGAGATGAACCTGGTACCTCAGTTGGAAATGCAGAAATCACCCGTCTTCTGCGTTGCTCACACTGGGAGCTGTAGACTGGAGCTGTTCCTATTCAGCCATCTTGGAACCTCTCCAGGTTGAACACATATCTAAATGAAAATATGAATGATGGAATGGGGATATATGCATTTAATAAACTAAAGTGAGTCCTTCTATTGGGAAAAGGGAAATTGAGTTTGGGGTTGGAGGATAAAGGGGAAAAACAACAAATCAAACCAAACCAAACCAAACCAAACAACAAAACAGGGACCTGGTCACAGATCAATGATAATTGTGGATCTTGAGCCGAGATGTGTGGTAGACTCAATTCAGAAGCCCGTAAAGGATAGAATGAAAAGTGCTGACAACTTGATCCTTGCCCTTAGGGAACTGCAATTTAGTTGCAGTTATTTGCATGAAACTAACAAGGAAAGATATTACATAATCAAGTGTTAGGTGAGACTAACTAACAACTATAGTAGTTGAGAGAATAGAGAGAAAAAAGAAAAAAATAACAGTAATTTTTAAGGCAAAAGAAAAAGAAAATATTCTTTGGTGTCTGCTAGTGGTCCTCCTAAGCATTTCATAGTATGATCATTTTCAGAAGTCTCTTATTTTCACCATTTTCTCAATGGTCTATAGGAATTAGATCAGTTTAGATCTTTTAGTCCTATCTCGGTTCCCAAGGACTATTTGTCTACTTATTTACTTTCTTTATGCATAGGAAATATGACTGAATTTTGCTTAAATGAGGAGAATGTTCATTTAACTTAATTTCATTTATTTCTTCTTACTCATTTTTTTTCACACTGAGTTTTACAGTGTGAAGGCTCTGTGAAGTCAGGAGATGTTTGCAAAGATTTTCCAGTACGAAAGTGTGTTCTTCTACTGTACATTAGTTAGGGTAATGTGGACTGCCACAATAGATAAACCGCCAATCTCAGAGGCTTAAAGCCCACATCACAGAACAATGATGGTTCTCCTGGACTGCTGGCTCCCCTCCACACAGTGATTCAGGAACCCAAGTTCCTTCAATCTTGTGCCTTTGCCATCTTATATACTCCTGGTTTTCCCTGGGGGTCTTTTCCATTCCAGCCAAGTGGAAGGGGAGAAAGCCTGGCAGCTCCTGGGCCACCTGAAGCCCAGCCACACATCTTGGACCTTCTTCTTGCCCTGAGGTGCTTGGGCAGCAGGGGGCTCTTGAGCCCATTCTCATGTTTACAGCGGTTGGGGGTGTGGAGGGGGTCTGTGAATCTGAGAGTCATTCAGGTGACCTCCTGCAGGGAGCCTTCTGCCACCAGCCCCTCCCCAGACCCTCAGGTAGAGCCAACAAAGTCATGTGCTGCCCTGTCACCGAGCCCAGCTGCAGGTGGCTCCTGGTGCTAACAGCAAAGTCACACTCCCAGGCCTGCCTGGTTCCCACCCCAAGGCCACAGGGAGCCCATTCAGCTTCTCCCAAGCCCAGGTCAGGCCTGGCCTCATCTCAGACCCTGCTTAGGATGGTGGATGTGGCTGGAGAGCTCCTGTGCTCAACCCTTCTTGGTGCATTTTTTTGGAAGAATAAAATTGCCTTTCTCTTTGTAAAAACAACAACAAAAATGAAACAAAACAAAAAAAGATGAAAGACCACATTTGGGAAGTTTTAGGGGTCAGGTCTGGAAGTTACAGCACATCACTTCCTATTCCCATCCCGTCGGCTAGTACTCAGTCATATGGCTGACAGGCAGGTGAGGTATGCATGACTATGCATGGTCATATGGCTGACAGGCAGGTGGGGAATGCAGGCAGGCATGCATCTATCTGCATGCTCAGGCATGGAAGATGGGTCTGCCACAAGACTCCCGTTTATTTACACATTAGCATCAATCTCTCATCCATAGAAGGTGTAGAAATGAGGAATGATAAAGGTGCAAGGAATTAAACCTTTGATTTAACTTCATCTATTTGACATTGGGTAAAGAACCTGGATGTGACTTTTGAGTCTTCCTGACCAACATTCATTGCTCACAAGATAAGGAGAACTACATGAACAGAACAATGGTATACACTGGAAGGGCTGGCAAGTCTCCACCTGACAAATATCCTGGGATGTGGTCAAGAGGCCAATGGTCAGCTTTATGCTGGGCTCCTTCGTCTCCCTTTTCTGATTTCTCTGAGCGAGTGTCAAGCTGTCTGAACCTTTCAGTCTTGATTGTTTTCTAGTTTTACCCCTGACCTGCCTACACCTTTGGTACTTGCTTGACTCTTGCTTCTCTGGCTGATTTCCTTGGGCTCCACTTCCTGACAGCCTGAATTTCTGTGTCAGTTACTTCAGCCCTAGCTGTGCCTGCATCAGCTTTCCTTCCAACTTGTCTCAGTGCATGGCCAGCCACCTTTCACGTCACTAAATCTGGGTTGTGGTACAACCTGGTTAGTATCACACTGTTGCTGTCTTCATCTCAGGGTGATTATGGTC
This sequence comes from Theropithecus gelada, assembly GCF_003255815.1. Lineage (NCBI taxonomy): Eukaryota > Metazoa > Chordata > Mammalia > Primates > Cercopithecidae > Theropithecus > Theropithecus gelada. Next base: position 42,458,186 of record NC_037686.1, on the reverse strand, counting down.
TACTAATAGTTGGGATTTCTGTGTGAAATCCCCACAAAAGACATGAATATTTTATCCCACATTCACACATATATATTTGCACTTGACGAGAGGTGTGCTGAGTCACCCATACATTTCAAATAAAAATTGAAATTTGAGTCATGAAAGGAAGTTCTCCTGGGGACATCTGATCCAGTGTCTCTGCCACGTGCTTAGGAATTTGCTCATCCTATTTGATAACTGTTCAAAATGCTCTGGAGGGAACCGAGCTGAATTTTCAACTCGGGCCTGGGAAAGTAATGTGACTGAGTAAATCCTTTGTTCCTTAGGATAATGCAGGATTAAAATACCTGTAGTCAGGTAATCAATCAATGGTGCAGATATTGTGCCTTAGTTTGGGCAGCTGTAACAAAGTACCCTAGACTAGTGGCTTGTAAACAACAGGCATTTTTTTCTCACAGTTCTGGAGGCTAGAAGTCCCAGATCAGGGTGTTAGCATGGTTGGGTTCTGGATCAGGGTGCCAGCATGGTTGGGTTCTTGGTGAGGGCTCTCTTCTGGGTTGCAGACCACCGACTTCTCATTGTATCATCACAAGGCAGAAGAAGAGTGAGCTAGGTCCCTCTCTGGCCTCTCCTAATAAGGGCACTAGTACTATTCTTAAAGGCTTAGGTCTACCTTTATGACCTAATCAACTGCCAAAGGCCCCACCTTCTATCACACTGGAGGTCAGGCTTTAACATAAGAATTTTGGGAAAACACAAACATTCAGTCTATAACAGGTTCATAATATGTCTCTTTCTCTCTTTACTCAAACATTTATGTGCGGTGGTTAATAGTGTATAGTGCAATAATTTATTTGCCTTTGATTTATGGAGGGATCGGCAAACTACAGCCTGTGAGCCAAATTGGGCCTGCTGTCTGTTTTGGTAAATAAAGTTGTATTGCAACACAGCCATGCCCGTTTTTTAACATATCATCGATGATGGCTTTCATGCTCCCACAGCAGAGTTGAGTAGTTGCCATAGAGACGGTACGGCCTACAGGACCTATAATACTTATTATCTGGCCCTTTACGGAAAAAGTTTACTGAGCCCTGCGTTAGACACAGACAGTAAAAGTGAATACCTTGGAAGCACTTAATTTCTGAGACAGAATAGCCAACAAATGAGTGTTTGTTTTTTTGTTTTTTAAATCTCAGTCTTCCTTTAATTACTTTGTCCCTTCTGCCTGGACTACTCGGACACTTCAATCATGTATCCAACAAATAGCCATGATGTGCTTACTATGTGGCAGGCATTGCTTTTGGTGCTGTGACAAAAACAGGACATACAGAGCCTCTGTCTTCACAGATCTCATATTCTATTGGGTGGAGAGACCAGAGATTGATGAGCAAGTAGATGTATAACATCATGTCTCCTTATGGTTCACCTTATGAAGATAAACAAAGCAGGTGCAAGGGTCTCTGTCTGATTAATTGCTCCTTAATTCCTTATTCCTCTAAGGTCTTTCTCAAGCCAGCTTCCTTCATAAGATCATTCTTTGTCTCGTCATTTAGTCTTCGCCTGTTTCCTTCCCTTGTAATTCAAAGCTCTTTTTATTTTGAACTTTTAAGGAATTTATATCATTCTACTTTGGATTGTAGTTCTTTGTATATGTATTTCTTCTTCACCATAGATTGTGAGCCCATTGGTGACAAGGGCAATGTGGCAATTTTAAATTTCTCAACAGTAACCCACACAGTGCCTGGACATGGGTAAACATTTTTGATTAAGCCACGTCTTGGTTCTAATACTGGAGGTTTTTGGTACATGATGATTTGATGCACTCCCCTCTGTCTGTGGTCCTACAGAGTCTATGATCACCACTGTGTCCCATCAGCCACTTACAGACAGAGGGAGGGAGTCTCCCACATTTTTAGGAATTGGAATCCCTTCAGGAATTCACTACGCCCACAGGCCCATCTGGACCATAAGATCTACCTATTCTTTTGACATACAAACCAGAGAAGATCTTAAAATGTTATAGCCTGAATTTTCCCCAGTAAGGAAAGAAAGATCCAACCAATTAACCAAGTAAAAGGGAGGAAAGGAGGGAGTTGCACAAATCATTAGCAAATAGAAAATTAAACAAAAAGTTCTTGGCTTTTCTTGTTGTTTTAAACTACCCCCTGACTCCACCCAGAGTCTAGGTACTGGTCTGTTCATAGGAAACCACATTACTTTGTTGGAAAGAAACTAGTATTGGAGGTTGTATTAATCAGAGTTTGAGGATGAGCCAATTTCTTCCATGCATGGGATGAATGGGGTTATTCATGAAGGGGCGTCTGGGCAGGAAGTGGGGGCATTGTGGCTAACTAAGCCAGGCTAGCCCTTGAAAGCAGAAGGGAAATCTTTCAGAACAAATGAGCAACAGCTAGGATGAAGAAGAAGGTCAAAGGTGCCTGTAGAAGGTGAGTGAGAAGGAAATGAAGAGCTGCAACCTGTTACCAATTAGCATGGTTCTTTGGGCCAAATCACGCACAAGTGGCTCATGGGTCATGAGCTTCCTACAGTACACACATCCCCGAGCCATCCATGGAAAAGACCCATCTCTGTGACCCTTAGCATGAAAGAAGCTAATTTTGTTATTGTCTTTTTCTCTTCAGCATCATCATTGACATTTTCCACTATTTCTCAGCCCTGGGAGGGAAAAGCCCATATTTCATATAATGCTTGAGATAAAATAAGATTCCTAGATGCCCTTGGCTTCTATTTCAGAACATCCAAGTTTCACTGAATTAGAAAGTCTGGAAATTTCTGTCGATCGTGGGGGTGTTTACAAATTGGGGACAAGGTGGCAGCCAACTTACTGTGGGAACTTGGGCAAGAGTCTTCCGTCTGCCCACAGTGGGAACCCTCCCTCTGAAATCAGGAGGGCTGCAAGGATGACCTGAATTTGCTTCTTACTGTGCTACAACCACACATCCTTGTACAAAGCATAGGAGGATTCTTGTCTTCTAGAAGCCAGGCTGTATTCTTGAAGTCTTGCTCTCTAGGACCATCTGCAGGCACCTGGGGTAGAAGCAGCCCTGGGGCAGATAATGCAGCCAGTGGTCAGGCGGTGGGCTTGCTTGTCTTGTAGGTTTCTGCCCCTATGTATGGAAAGTCTTTGCCATTCGACTATATACCTTCATATCACTACATTTGTATGTATCCATCAATTGAGCCTGTGTCCATTCCTAGGATCCTGTGCTCATTTTTCCAGAAAAGTCTATGTTTTCCAGTTGACCCAGTAGGAAAAAAATGTGATCTTTGGAAGGTGAAGACAAATCTATATCCATCGTTAATGAACTTGTGGTTGCCTATAATGACAAACACAATAAAAATTTCCCTATAGTAAATATACATAAATTTTTATAATAATATCAGTGTTACTAATACAATGGCAGCTTTCATTCCTTGAACACTTACTATGTGCCTGGAATTATGCTAAGAACATTTAAAGCATAATGTAATACATATACCATGAGGTAACTACTAATATCATCTTCATTTTACAGATGAAGAAAGTGAGGCTTAGGTTAAGTAACTTTCCCAAAGACTCATGACCAGCAAGAGGCAGAATCTGCAAGCCTAATTCTAGAACCCATGGTCTTTATTTCTATATTATTATTGTCCCAGTTCACACAGCTAAAAATTGATGGAATGAAGGCTCAAACCCAGGCAGCCTGACTCAGAGGCTTCACTCTTTTCATTTTACTATGTTTAAATTTTTTTCTGTGTTTTTACATATTTCTACCAGCTGTGCTTAATTGAGTGCTAGCTCTTTTTCTTCTTGACGACAGGTGGGTTCAGGAGATTCATGGCCTATTGCTTAGTAGTTAGGAACTCTGCAGTGTAGATTGGTTATACATATTTATGAGAGAATGAGACATTGTATTGCATTGAGATGTATAAACAGAGGCATTTTTTAAAAAGCATGCTTGTTGTAAACAACTGCAGCAGGAAGATTACAATTATATCTATCTCAAACACTAACCAGTTGCAGTAAATATTTTAGATTTTGTGTAATAATGGAGTCAATTCTAAGTGGAAAAAGAGTAAAATGATCAACGGATAAGATCATTGTCAATTCTATCTTACTTGAAACAATACATTTATTAACACCAGGTACAATTATAAATAATTAGTTGCAAATCAAATCCTATGACTTTTCAAAGTTATCTAAAATGTTTCCTATTTCAGGTTAGTATAGCCCGGATGTATACTAAAAGAATTTAAGAACAACAGAGTCCTCATCTCTTTACATTGAATGTCAGGAAATAACAAGACAGGATTTGTAATTTGAGGCAAAAGTTAGTCACAAATAGATACACTCCTACTTGAGACATCATCTTCCATGGGATTGGTCAACAAATGAGTTTTCTGATTAGCTAGCACAGAGAAGGGGTTTACAAGAAAGCATCTGGAACAAAGGAATTTTAGGTTCAACTGGACATCTTCCTAATTTTTCTTTAATATAAGAAGGTAAACCCATTTTCTGATTCAATACTTTCCATTCTCAAAGAAGTAACTGATATTATCCTACTTCCACAGCATTTGCTAGAAGCTTATTTAACTCAAGTCTCGATTTAAGCCTAAAATTCCACAAAATAAACGACAAATGATGAAGTGGGATTCTTCAGATTCTGAATCCAGGCTATTGACCTGCCACTTCCTATTTCTATCTGTATTCTTGTGTAAGATTCTTGGAAGGCACTGAGGCACAGGCTTTTGAGGTCATGGTCCAAGTTGTAACCATTAGTTTGACAAAGGTTTTTGACTGTCTTTCTGATACATAATAGATTGCACTTTCTGGCTTCCTTGTAATTTGCTGGGAACGCTTGAACAGCCCTGGCCCAGATGCTGTATTTGAAAGTGCACATTACTTCCTGTCAGTCTGATTGACAGGCAGCTGTCCTCCTGCACTCTTACCCTCTACCGTGGAGGGAAAACAATGAGTTTTATATGATTGCTCTGTTAGCCTGACCCGTAGAATGGGGCTGTCATGGAAAAGAGCAGAAAAGATTATGTAGCATAAACAAGAAATCAACTTTTTTTTTTTTTTTTTTTTGGTTTTAAACCACTGAGATACGGGAATTGTTAGTTATTAGAGCATAAGTTAGCCTATCATGAGGCCGGTTACTTGTTAGAGTATTGTATGTCATGGGCAAGCTCAAGAATCACCAAGATAGTCCTGAAGAACAGTAAGATGGAGGGGTAGGGAGACTTTTGTTTTTATATTAAGCTTTATTATAAAGTTTTAGTAATTAAAATAGTGCAGTGTTGCTAATGTGATAGATAAAATGGCTGATAAAAGAAAATGAGAGTTCAGAAGCAGCCCCAAACATATTGGAAAATTTTATATTTGACATAGGTAGTATTGTAGATCACTGAGAAAAAAAATAATAGTCAGGAAATGGGGCTGGGAAAGTTGGTATTCCACATGAGAAAAAAAGTGGATTTAGTCCCCTTTCTCATATAAAAAATCCGTTCCCAATGGATTAATGAACTAGACATGAAAGGCAAAAATTTTAAATTTCACTGAAACGTTTGGTAGAGAAATCATTCTTAACAGAGAGGAAAACATGGATGAGTCAATATTTTACATTAAGATTAAGGAAACAAAAGTCTCTATTAAAAAAAGGCTGAAAAGATAAGCCACACAGCATATATTTGCAAAAGATCACACATCAGAAAGAAAAATGATAACTGAAAAATAATTCTGTTCATGGCAAAAGAATATAGCCATTTCACAGAAGAGGAGAAACAAATGGCAAATGGATATTAGTGAAGATACACCACTAGTCATCAAGAAATGCAAATTAAGTGCACATAAACATGCAAAAAATCAAGAAGTTTGACAAAACCAAATGCAGATGAGGATGCGGATTGATGGGAAGTCTTGTGCTTTTTCCAGTAGAGTGTTAGTTGATACAACTACTTTAAAAAACATTGTTTTCATTCCCTTATAGAGCTGAGCACTTAATTATTCTACAAATGAGCAATTTCACTTATAGGTGTCATGAAGAAATACTCTAAATATACACACTAAGACACATGTGATAACATTCATTGGAGCATTGTTGGTAAGAACAAAAATCCTGAAACAATCAAAATGTCCACTGATAGGAATATAATTCCTGTAATGGTGGAATAACTTTTAAATGGACTTTTATATAAATTAGTGAAAAGTAAATGAGTATCATATTCATATATAATTATGAATGAATCTTCAAAAATAATAGAGTAAGAAAAAAGTCATACAGTAGAACAGTACATACAGAATGGTACCATTTTAAAAATTCTTAAAAACAACATATTGAGAAGGAAGCTAGAGAATCAGCTAGGGAAGGAACACATATAGATACAGTAATTTTGTTAATACTCCAATTCTTAAGCGGGTGACAGGTCCATAGGCAACCCTTTTACTATCATGCTTCCGTCTTTATGCATGTGTCCCATATGCAACAAATCTGATATATTTTTCCCCAAAGACCTTGTATAGGAAGAATAGTAGTTTTCAGATAAGTGTCCAATGAAGTTCGAATAAAAGGTATGTCTTTTCATTGGAAAGCTCTTCTAGCAATGGGAACTTCTTCATTCTCCAAGCATCTTTTAAGTGTTCAAAATTAGAGTTGACTTTCTCAACAATTTCCATTTCTGATTACAGTGTTCATGGATGCCTTTGAAATTTTCCAATAGTAAGTAACAGAAGAATGACTCTGTGGCATTATTTCCTTTCTCTCCTTTGTTTTTCTTTTTCTTTTTATTAATTTCAACTAAATTATTGATAATTTGTCAATTTATAAATGCTCCTGATTCCTTGAGCATGCATTATGTCTAAGACATTTGCTTCCAAAATATTTTTATTTGTCAATGTGAAAGAGCTTTCTCAAATGATAGCCTTTATTTTTGACATTTTAATTTAACTTTTCATTTTTTTCTGGGAAACAAGGGATAATTTAACTTTTCAGATAATTCTTTCATGCTTCTGTGTCAGTGCTTGCGATTTCCCCAATAATTACAATAGCTAACATTTCTGTAGCACTACTGAGAGGTGACAAAGTGCCAGCAGCCCTCGCTCTCGGTGCCTCCTTGGCCTAGGCGTCCACTCTGGTGGCACTTGAGGAGCCCTTCAGCCCGCCACTGCACTGTGGGAGCACCTCTCTGGGCTGGCTGAGGCCACAGCCGGCTCCCTCTGCTTGCGGGGAGGTGTGGAGGGAGAGGCGCGGGCTGGAACCGCGGCTGTGCCCTGCGCTAGTGGGCCAGAGCGAGTTCCGGGTGGGCGTGGGCTCGGCTGGCCGCTGCACTCGGAGCGGTGGCTGGCGCCGCTGGCCCTGGGCAGTGAGGTCCTTAGCACTCGGGCCAGCAGCTGCAGAGGATGCGCCGGGTCCCCCAGCAGTGCTGGCCTACTGGGGCTGCACTCGAATTCTCGCCGGGCCTCAGCTGCCTCCCCGCAGGGCAGGGCTCAGGACCTGCAGCTCGCCCTGCCCGAGCCTCCCTGCCCCCCACCCCGTTTCCCCCGCCCCCGCTTCCCCCGCTCCCCACCCCCTCGCTCCCCCCGCCCCCCGCTGCCCCCTGCTCCCCCGCACAGAGAGGTTAAAAAATCTTACTGAATTTCCTAAGAAAGCTGGAATTCAAACCAGGAAGTCTAGTTCCGGATTCCATGCTTCTAACCACCACATCTCTCTCTCTCTCTTTTTTTTTTTCCTTTGAGGCAGTTCTCACCCTGTTACCCAGACTGGAGTGCAGTGCCTTTATCATAGCTCACTGCAACCTCCACATCCCAGGCTCAAGCAATCCTCCTACCTCAGCCTCCCGGGTAGCCGGGACCACAGGGGCATGCCACCACAGCAGGCGAATTTTTGTGTTTTTGGTAGAGACAGGGTTTCACTCTGTTGCCCAGACTGGTCTCGAACTCCTGAGCTCAAGCGATCCACCCACCTCGGCCTCCCAGTGTGCTAGGAGTACAAGGATGAGCCACCATGCCCAGCAGCTGTTTATTTTTTTTTTATCAATCAGTTTTCTTTCTCTCTTTTTTTCTTTTTGAGAAGAAGTCTCGCTCTGTTGCCCACGCTAGAGTGCAGTGGCGCAATCTCGGCTCACTGCAACCTTCACCTCCCGGCTTCCAGCAACTCTCTGCCTCAGTCTCCCGAGTAGCTAGGACTACAGGCGCCTGCCACCAAACCCGGCTAATTTTTTGTATTTTTAGTAGAGACGGGGTTTCACCGTGTTAGCCAGAATGGTCTCGATCTCCTGACCTCGTGATCCGCCCGCCTCAGCCTCCGGATCAATCAGTTTTCTATCTGAAGAAACACATCTACCTATTGTTTACAATAAAAACTTTTCTGTTGTGTATCTTCCAACGTGCCATCTGGATGCATCATCTGGATGAGATACATGCCTTTGCCAACATTGTTGCCAGGTATTAGATTTGTTCTCCCTGATCCTACAGTCATAGGAGCATAACTAGTATAGCCTGCTAGACTAGTTTGGGAGTACAGTTACAGTCTGGTTTATGTTTTTAAAAAATAATTAATTAAATTAATTTATTCAGTGCGTGTGTAATACACTTATATGATTCAAAAATCTAAAAATATGAAAAGATGATACAGTGTGAAATATCTTCCTCCTGCATCCTTCACCTAGTCTACAGATTCTCTCCCCCATGCAAGCAATCTTATCATGTTCTTAAAGCCTACATTAAATATGTATATTAAAAATTATTTTGAATATTAAGCTTTATTTTGCACTTAACTTCGTGTCAGGCACTATGCTAAACACTTTTCATTTAATCTTTCCAGCAATTTAATGAGGTGAGTTTTACTGTTATCCCTATTTTTCAGATGAAAAAACTGAGATATAGAATGATACAAGTGGGTCAGGCATGATGGCTCCCATCTGTAATACCAGCACTTTGGGAGGCCAAGGCAGGAGGATCACTTGAAACCAGGAGCTTGAGACCAGCCTGGGCAACACAGGAAGAACCTATCTCTACAAAAAAATTAGTAAGAAATAACCGGGTGTGGTGGTGCCCTCCTATGGTCCCAGCTACTTGGGAGGCTGAGGTGGGAGGATTACCTAGGCCTGGGAAGTCGAGGCTGCACTGAACTGGGACTCCAGCATGGGTGATATTTTGGTTGTGGGGTGTCGGGCTCCAGAGTTCATGCTCTTACCTACTGCAGTATACTGTTTCTCCATGCTGAATCTTTTTATGAGACATATATAAAATAAGTGGATTATTTAAAGTTTATATAGCCCCACAGGAAAATGTTATCTCCATTTCTTGGAGAAAATAAGACACATACTTGTATATTTCTTTTGTAAACATCATTATTGAGATATAATTTATATTCCATAAAAGTTACCCCTTTAAAATGTATAATTTAATGGTTTACAGTATATTTAGAGTTGCAGAGCCATCACTATGATCTAAGTTCAGAATATTTTTATCATGCCCAAAGAAGCCCTGTCAATTCTTCTGTCAGTTCCCCTAGCCTTCCCCTCTCCACCCTGGACAGCCACCAGTATATTTTCTGTCTCTAAAGATTCACTTATTTTGGATTTTTCACATTAATGGAATAATATATTGCCTTTGTACTGAGTTATTTCACTTAGTATAATGTTTTCATAGTTTATATTGTAACATATATCTGTAGTTCTTTCCTTTTTGTGGCTGAATAATACTACATTGTATGAATATACAACATTTGGCTATTAATCAGTTGATGGATATTTGTGTTATTTCCACTTTGGGTTATTGTGAATAATACTTCTATGAATGTTTCTGTACAGGTTTTTGTATAAATATGTTTTCATTTTTCTTGGGAGGAGTGGAATTGCTGGATCATATGGTAACTTTATGTTTAAGCTTTTAAGAAATTGCCAGACTGTGTTTTATAGTGGCTGCACCATTTGACACTCCCACTAGCAGTATATGAGGGTTCCAGTTTCTCCACATACTCGCCAACACTTGTTATTACCCATCTTTTTTATTATAGCCATTCTAGTGAGTGTGAAGTTGTATCTTACATGGTTTTGATTTGCATTGATTAATGATATTGAGTGTATTTTTACATGTTTATTGACCATTTGTGTATCTTATTTGGAGAAATGTCTATTAAAATCCTTCACCCCTTTAAGGCCGGGTGCGGTGGCTCACACCTGTAATCCCAGCACTTTGGCAGGCCCAGGCAGGTGGATCACGAGGTCAGGAGATCGAGACCATCCTGGCTAACATGGTGAAACCCCGTCTCTACTGAAAATACAAAAAATTAACCGGGCGTGGTGGTGGGCACCTGTTGTCCCAACTACTCAGGAGGCTGAGGGAGGAGAATGGCATGAACCTGGGAGGCAGAGCTTGCAGTGATCCGAGATCGCTCCACTGCACTCCAGCCTGGGCAATAGCGTGAGACTCCATCTCAAAAAAAAAAAAAAAAAAAAAATCCTTTACCGCTTTAAAAACTGAACTGTCTTTTTATTGGTGACTTAACGATAGTTTTTAGAATACACTCTGGATACCAGATTCTTTATTGTAAACAATATTTGCAGATATTTTCTATCATTCTGCAGGTTGTCTTTTCATTTTCTTGATGGTGTCCTCTGAAGGATAAAAATTCTAAATTCTGATAAAGTCAAATTTGTCCTTTTCAGGAAACTCTTGTTACTTATGCTTTTGGTGTTACATTTAAGAAACAACTGTCCTACACCAGATCACAAAGATTTGCACCTATGTATGTGTTCTGGTTAATACTGAGTGTCAACTTGATTGGATTGAATGATACAAAGTATTGATCCTGGGGGGTGTGTCTGTGAGGGTGTTGCCAAAAGAGATTAACATTTGAGTCACTAGGCTGGGGAAGGCAGATCTACCTTTAATCTGGTGGGCACAATCTAATCAGCTGCCAGCGAATATAAAGCAATCAGAAAAACGTGAAAAGGAGAGACTGGCCTAGGCTCCCAGCCTACATCTTTCTCCCGTGCTGGATGCCTCCTGCCCTCTAACATCGGACTCCAAGTTCTTCAGTTCTGGGACTCGGACTGGCTCTCCTTCCTCCTCAGCTTGCAGACAGCCTATGGTGGGACCTTGTGATTGTGTAAGTTAATACTTAATAAACTTTCCTTTATATGTATATAAAATATATATGTTTATATATATTTATATAAAAATACATTTATATTTAAAATATATATATTTATATATATTCCACCTTTATATATATAATATACATGTGCTTTCTTGTGCTTTTATATATATTATATACATTTATTGTGCATATATATAAAGGGAAGTTTATTAAGTATTTTATATATATATATCTCCTACTAGTTTTGTCCCTCTAGAGAACCCTAATACAGCATTCTTCTATCAGTTTTATATTTTAATTCTTACATTTACATCTATGATCAACTTTTAGTTCATTTTTGTGTATGGAAGTGGTACACATTATTTTTTGTATATGAATATCCAGTTTTCTGAGCACCATTTGTTGAAAAGACTATTCCTTCTCCATTAAATGGTCTTGGTATCATGGTAGAAAAACAATTGTACATAAATGTATGGGTTCATTTCTGAATTCTCAGTTATACTCTATTGACCTATATGTCTATCATTATGCCAGTAGCACACTACTGTCTTGATTATTTCAGCTGTGTAGTAAGTTTTGCAGTAAATCAGAAAGTGTGAATCCTTCAGGTTCATTTTTCTTCAATGTTGTTTTGGCTATACTGAGTCCCTTGCATTTCTATATGAACTTCAGGATTAGCTTGTCAATTTCTTCAAAAAGGCAGCTGGGGTTTTGATTAGGATTGCATTGAAACTGTAGATCAATGTGGGGAATACTGCCATTTTAACAACATGAATTCTTTAAATTGATGAATTTGGGTTGATTTTCTATGTTTTTAGATCTTCTTTAATGTCTTTGAACAATGTTTTGTAGTTTTCAAAGCATATGTTTTGTATTTTTTTGTTAACTTTATTCCTAAGTATTTCATTATTTTGGATGCTATTGTAAATGCAATTGCTGCTGCTTCTGCTGCTGCTGCTGCTTCTTCTTCTTCTTCTTCTTCTTCTTCTTCTTCTTCTTCTTCTTCTTCTTCTTCTTCTTCTTCTTCTTCTTCTTCTTCTTCTTCTTCTTCTTCTTCTTCTTCTTCTTCTTCTTCTTCTTCTTCTTCTTCTTCTTCTTCTTCTTCTTCTTCTTCTTTTTGGCAGAGTTTCACTCTTGTTGCCCAGGCTGGAGTGCAATGGTGCTACTCGGCTCACTGCAACCTCCACCTCCCAAGTTCAAGTGATTCTCCTGCCTCAGCCTCCTGAGCAGCTGAGATTACAGGTGCGTGCCACCATGTCCGGCTAATTTTTGTATGTTTAGTAGAGACGAGGTTTCACCATATTGCTCAGGGTGCTCTCCAACTCCTGAGCTCAGGTGATCCGATGGCCTCGGCCTCCCAAAGTGCTGAGGTTACAGGCGTGAGCCACCGTGCCCGGCCTGGAATTGCTTCTTAATTTCATTAGAAACCCAATTATTTTGAATGAATTGTTGAATTTATTGAATTTATATTGAATTAAATATTCAATTCCTGACGTGACCTTTTAACAGGCAGTTGATGTTTTCATTCAATGGACTTTCCTTCATTTCCAATTTTCTAATCAGTTGAAATTCTGGTGTGATAATTGGAGACACAGGTCAGCCCTGCTGTTGCTTTTGCAGGTGCTCTATATCTTATTTGAAGGTTAGCCTTGCAGGTTACAGTTGACTCTTACAGACCCTGGAATGATGCTTGTGCTTACCCAAGTTCTGCTTGTAGTGCCACAGGATTGATTACTGGAGCCTTTTCATTGTTGTTTGAATTTGCATGTTCAGCCATTGCATTTTCAAAGCAGGAATTATGGTGCCAGGCAATCAAGTTTAGAGGTGCTTCTAGCTCCAGCCTGGACCAGAACCCTTAGATTCTTGTGCTGGAACTGGACATCAGCTCAGTCCCAGTGGTCACTTTACTTTTAAGATCCTTTAGGTCTCCTCAGCCAGCAGAACTTGGGTCAGCCAATCCTGATCTACTCTGTTTTTCTTAACTTTGAATTTTGGGGAGCAGGTGTTGAGGTCTTTGTTCCTTCCTTCTCAAAAAGCCTAGAGAAAAATCATTAAACTTGGTATAACTTCTCCTGCCACAAGTTATACACTGCAAGGGCCCGCCTTTGTTAGAACATTTAAAAAAATCTGTTACAGACATTTCTGGAGCCATGAGTATCTATTAGATAAGAGAGGCCCTTTAAAATTATATTTTGACTAGGAAGGCCCTTTCCAAGGTGACTTGCTCTATTCAACTAGACAAAGAAATGGAACATGGCCTTGGCACCCCCCATCACACAATGTAGGGTCTTTCATGTGATACATCATTCCATTTTATTTGTAAAAATACCATTACATTGGCTCAGTGCTCTTCCGAGTCTCCAGAGACGTTTCCTTGAACTTCAGAGTTGAGCTTGTGTTTGTGAGTGTGACAAGTGGACTTGGAAGTTTGCTCATTCACATTCATTTCTCCTACTGTTAAGTTAAACTCTCATGTTTCCTTTTCAAAGAGGTGGAGTATCTCACCTTTTTTGAGCAGTTTTGGCACTCTATGCATTCCATCACATCTTTTTCTTAGACACAGTGAAGAGCAGGGCATTTAAAAGTTCACAGAAAACATGCTAAAATAAAATGTAGAGCAACTTGAAAGAGATTCACTTACTCTAAGTGCACCTGTAGACCATGGCAGCTGAGTTATTGTCATATCATACTTGGTGAGCATATCAGGCTGGCAATCAAAATACTGAAGCATTGCTTGGAGAAATTAATGGTCATCAATATGGGGTTTGGTCTTTACTATAGTGTCAAAGTAGGAAGGATCATAAGTTCAGCAGCAGTCTTAAAGCCAGGGTCACCTGAATTAGAATTATATGCAGTATATTTGTAATTGAGAAAGGTTTATTGTACTAATTTTACTAAGATTTATCCTTCCAGTTACCTGCAATGTGCATTTCCTTCTATTAATGGCTCTCAGCCAATCTACTAGAGCAAAAAGAAACCAACTGACTGGCATTGTAAGAAATTACTTATTTTTTTCTTTAGGAGGAGAGTAGATATTCTGCATATCTGATTTATGATTATTTATCATGAAAGATTACTGACTACAATAGCCCCAAATGAGCGTCCATTTTCCGGGTAAGATTTAGAAGGAACTAAATAGTAGACATGGCAGAGTTCACTGGGAAGCACTTCAACGGATGGGCTTCCTCTGCCAGGGCTTCATTTGCATATGGGAGGGCACGGACCAGCAGGATGCAGACCAAGCCCTGTTTTGCCTGCCTCTAAGCTCCTCCTTCGGGCCAGCTGCATGCTAGGCACTTAACACACATTGAAAAAGAAAACTAAATGCCACATTTTCCTTTCTTTTAAAAGTTGTATATATTTAAAGCGTACAATATGATGTTTTGATACACATATACATAGCGAAGTGATTGCCCTATTGTTCTATTCACAATTTTTCTAGGTCACAATTATGGCTGAACTATTGCTACAAATCTCAATAGATTTAAAGAAAGTGGAAGAGGAAAAGGAAGACTATTAACCTAAGTGACTATGGGAATACAAAGCATTGGGCTAGTTCATTACCTTTTGTCTTAAAGGTAAGAGAGGAGGTTAAAGGATATTAACAAACCGATTAATATAAAATGGCAAACAAGAAAGAACATTAGCCAGGTGGAACACAAGTCCCTTTAAAATTATACCTATATATATATTCTGAGTTCTTAAATTAAAAATTTCACTACTTTATCTGCTACTTTAATGCTGAAATTTCTCACAACTTCATTTGTGAATAATCTCTCCTGTGATGGTCTGCCATTTAAATATATGTATTTATTGCTATATGCTATGGAGTATAATCTTAACCACAAGGCTATGAATACAGTAAAACTTTACATTTTTATGAGATACTTTATCCATTTTAAGTTCAATAAGTAGATGCAATTTGTTAGAAAATGTTACAGAAAATGAATTAATTCACCTCAATTCCAATGCACATACTGGGATGAGTAACTCACTGTTTATGACATAGTCAACTGTATTCTGCCACCTTAATACAATAAGAGGCAATGGCTGGGCTCAGTAGCTCACGTCTGCAATCCCAGCGCTTTGTGAGGCCAAGGAGGGTGCATCACTTGAGGTCAGGAGTTCAAGACCAGCCTGACCAACATGGTGAAACCCCATCTTACTAAAAATACAAAAAAAATTGCTGGGCTTGGTGGCGGGCACCTGTAATCCCAGCTACTCTGGAGGCTGTAATCTCAGCTACTCTGAAGTGGGAGAATCGCTTGAACCTGGGAAGCAGAGGTTGTAGTAAGCTGAGATTGCGCCACTGCACTCCAGCCTGGGCGACAGAGTGAGTGAGACCCTCTCTCTCTCTCAAAAAAAAAAAAAAAAAAAAAAAAAAAAAAAAAAATTCATAAAAGGAAACTTTTCCCTGAGATAAAAGTGAGACAG